>NC_039362.1:181566265-181659106 GCF_003573695.1 Papaver somniferum | reverse complement strand
TAATGCATAAGACATTATGCAACTAAAACAAAATAATGCGTAATGTCTTATGCATCTAAAAAAAACTGATGCATAACCAGAAAAGTGAAAAAAAGTAATGCATAAGACATTATGCATCTAAAACAAAAATAATGCATAATGTATTATGCATCTAAAAAAAACTGATGCATAACCAGAAAAGTGAAAAAGTAATGCATAAGAAATTATGCAGCTAAAACAAAATAATGCATAATGTCTTATGCATCTAAAAAAAACTGATGCATAACCAGAAAAGTGAAAAAGTAATGCATAAGACGTTATGCAGCTAAAACAAAATAATGCATAATGTTTTATGCATCTAAACAAAACTGATGTTATGCATAAGACATTATGCATAACATCTTTAATTCAAATCTAATCATAAATTTCCGATTGAGATCAAAAACATGGAGACAAATAAGGTATGAAAATTTCCAATTCAGTTGATATCGAAATACTGCAACACACTTCTTACCTTTTCAACTTCAATTTTAATTTCTTTTTACTTCTCGAATAATCAAAGACAACAGAAACCCAAAATCCCCAAATTTAAACCGCAGATTTTGAAACAGAAACCCTAGTTTTATTGAGAAGATTATTCAGAAAAGGATTTGGGAAAAGATTTGACAAAGGGAAAAATCCAAATGTTAAAAACGAAGAATCGGAGTTCACGATTGATTTCTTCTCGCTTCTCTCTGTTCGTCGCTCGAAGAAAAGGGTAGTTTGGCCTTTTAAAAACTGAGAAGCAGAATTTCATAAATTATGAGTCTGCTACGAATTTTTGACGGGAAAATGGGTGCAGGCCTGAACTTTTCTGTCCATGGGTTTGAGAGTGGAAAAATCTGGGATAATGGGTCTCCATGTAGTTTTCACTTTCAGAAAATATTTCAAGTGTTCAAGGTTAAAAGATAAAGCGGGCCTGATTGGTTTTGGATGTGTTGGGCCTGGATTTGAGTTTGAGGTGAATACAAGGAAAACAACGGAAAGGGAAATAAGGAGTTAGGTTTCCCGGAAACAGTGACCTATATATATATATATGTTGACGTGAAAACAACAAGGAGCAAATTGAGAGAGAGAGGCGTCAGCACAATGGCCGGAGCTCTGAGTCTTGATCAATCGATAAATATTAGTGCTCTTGTATATGGCAAAATTCATGGTAGTAAGCGAAGAGGCTCCGGAGTAACCAACAGCACGACTGTTAAGAATAGTGCTCATCAAATGCCAGGGTTAAGAATCTCATCAGCACCATCTTTGGTATTTTCTGGCACTGATTTTCATTCCAAAGTGGCGATATCTATAGCTGCACCTCGTGGAAGGGGTAGCCGGTCTGTTGCTAGAGTTATGCTTGAGAGATTCACAGAGAAGGGTATTAAAGCTATCATGTTTGCACAAGATGAAGCAAGACGGTTGGGTCATAATTTTGTTGGCACTGAGCAGATATTGTTAGGGCTTATCGGTGAAGGAACTAGTATTGCTGCACAGGTTCTTAAATCTATGGGAATCAGTCTAAAGGATGTTCGAATGGAAGTGGAAAAGATCATCGGGAGTAGAAGTAGTGGTTTTGTTCCTGTCGAGGTACCATTTACACCTCGTGCAAAACGTTTTTTAGAGATATCACTAGAACAGGCACGCCAACTTGGACATAATTATCTTGGAACTGAACATTTGCTGCTTGGTTTACTTCGTGAGGGTGAAGGTATAGCAGTTCGTGTACTTGAAAACCTTGGGGCCGATCCAAACAACATCTACACTCGGCTTATACGGATGGTTAATGGTGAAAGTACAGAAGCTGCAGGTGATTGCGTCGGAGGAGGCAGCATCAACAGTACGATGCCTTTTCTCGAGGAGTATGGAACCAGATTAACAAAAATGGCCGAGGAGAACAAATTAGATCCTGTTGTTGGATGGTTAGAGCATGTGAAACAGACAAGTGTTGAATGGCATATTAAAGTTATCATGCGAGCACATGATGAGGCGAGACGGTCAGGTCATAATTTTGTTGGTACTGGGCAGATATTGTTAGCACTTATCGGTGAAGGAACTGGTATTGGCGCTAAGGTTCTAAAAGCCTTGGGGATTAATCTAAAGGATGCTCGTATGGGTGTGGAAAAGATCATTGGAAGAGTTGCTGAATTTATTGATGTCGAGCTCCCGTACCCATATTCTCATCAAGCAACGCATGTTTTAAAACATCCTCTAAAAGAGGCACGCCAACTTGGACATAATTATATTGGGTCTGAGCATTTGCTGCTTAGCTTACTTCATGAGAGTGAATGCCTAGCTGTTCGTGTACTTAAAAACCTTGGGGCCGATCCAAACAATATCCGCACACAGGTTATCCGGATGGTTGGCGAAAGTACTGATGCAGCAAAACCTCCAAGGGATAACATTGATCAGTTTCATGTTTTCACTAGATATTAATTTTTTTTGGTTAACAAATGCTATAGGATGTTTTTGGATTTCTTTTAATTGGATGTTAAAGACCTTGGGAAAGTAGAATGATTGGCTATAGATTTGTTTTTGTTTTTGTTTTGTTTAATATTTAGAAAATAAAAAGACTTTCTCAGATAAATATTCTCAGCCACAATGTATGGTGTACCGGTAGATAATCCGGCAGTGGACACCGAGTGAGAGTAAAAAAGAGGTAAACCCCACCCTTAACCTCACTCCCCTGCAATTTTCCAGGGGCTGTCTCTCACGCGATGTAAAGTTGAAAAAGAGATCACATGCCCAACTTTTATGAATATGAATGGCACAACTAACCTTATATGGCCCTTCCATACATCTGATTTTGTTTTGTATATTATTAAACAATATTCATTGTCTGAGACACAGTGTTGCATCAACTCCTAGCAATCTTCTACAACAAAAGTCAAAGGAAAATAACACAAAGTGCTCCATCTCGGGATTCGCATCATATGCAATGCAACATATGAAAGTGTACACTGCACTTATGCCAACTAACATGAAATGACATGAGATTTTTTCTGTGAAATGCAACTAGACCACATGGCTGATTGTTATAGAAAAAAGACGTAGTCTCCACCAAAAGATTGGTGCAATATAATTGTTACTTAGCGAGAGTGAATTGCTCGTGTACTTAAAAACCTTGGTGCCGTCCCAAACAACATCCGCCCGCTGGTTATCCAGAGTGTTGGTGAAAGTGCTAATGCAGCATAACCTCCAAGGGGTAATAAATGATCAATTTCCTTTTTTCACCAAACTTTTTCAAATACAGTGATTTTCAATCAATGAATTTGATAATGACTACCACTATCTAAACTAAATTACATTTACCTCAATTTATATTTCGTGGTGAGGTGTTGTTGTGTAGTAATTAGTTTTGCATTGAAGGTTGTTCGTTGCTAGTCACTATCTGCATTTAAATAAGAAAAATAGGCCTTAGCTATGTATTAGAGAATTTGTTCCATGCTCTCTCTATTTTAAAAAAAGAATTATTATAGCTTTTTCAATTTAATCTATTTTAGATCAAATTAAAAAATCAAAAGTAACTCGTTTTTAGAAACGGAGGGAATAGTTGGACAATTTAATCTATTCGCACAATTTCTTGTCTTCCCTTTTTTCTTTAAAACTCTTCTTACCTCTACTAACAACTCTCTTTTTTACCCCAACTCTGACACCATGATGAAAATCAAGGCATGAAAATCAAGGCATGGAGACAAAGAGAGTAAAGAGGATGAAACGCGGAAACAAACAGACAGTTACAATGTGATTCACCAATATAACAGTAAAGAGGCCTTTTATAGGCTACATACCAGTACAAATGCTTCCTACTTATACTCGAATAACAAGTGCTCATCTAACTCTTAGATAAGATTTTCTTTTTTTTTCTTCTTTTTTTCTTAAATTCCACAATAAGAGTGTTTTACTAACCCCTGCTGCCCAAACTATTGCCCACAAACAGACTAGTGGTTCACAATTCAATAACAACTTAATGAACGTGTGAATACTACCATTCACACATGAACAAGTCTAAACTTACTGAGTAGTTTGAGCACTTAAAGCATTAAAAAAAAACACACATTGATTGTGTACACATATATCTCACTATCAGACACGTGTATATAAAAAGATACGTGGAAAGCATGCATGCCAAGACATCAAAACATGATACGCTGCGAAACACCGAATAAACCCAGAGGAGTTACTTTATCTCATTCCCAAAAGAAGCTAAGATCAACGGTGGAGAGAAAGTTAGCTGACACGGACGTGATAGGCGCAGAAGACACTTGTCTGACACGAGCAGACCTCTCAACTACCCGCATTAAACACTCTGAGCAGTGTACGTGTCGATCAACCTGTGGAACGAGCGAGGATATATCTGCGGGATCAAGGGGCAAACACAGACCTCTGCGTGATAGACGCAAGAACACAAGAAGATGACGTTTCAACGGCCTTCAGAGATGGGTCCCACATTCTAATCTTATAAATACCCCTTCTCCACCAAGAGGAAGGGGGATCGGAAAAATCAGAAAGGGAAGGAGAGAGAGAGATTGCAAGTGTAAGTAAATCCTTTAGAAGAGAGAAACATGTAAACCCAAAAGTCATTCGACTACTCGTGTAACCGTGAAGAATATAGTAAAACAACAAACCCCGTGGACGTAGGCCTTAGTGCTGAACCACGTAAACCTCGGTCTTGTTTACATTTCAGCATTTTATATTTGTCTAACCCCATGGATCTTTACTTATACGTTTTGCTTTCTTTGTTTTTACCTATATCCCGTGCGCAAACGCCTCACATGGAGTTGTTAGATGAGGCTATGATAAACCCGAAGGTTTTGAGCCAAGGAATCAACACTAGGATATCATCATCACAAATCTCTCTAGATTACGATGATTGGTTGTGAGAATTCGGATGCCTTCGTGATTTGTGTGTTCACAATTTGGCGCTAGAAGGAGGGGACTTCGTCCCGGTAAAAGATTTATCTTGTCATGTGATTTCATTTTAAATTGGCATATGATTGCTCTGATTTATCAGCTCGGACCGTATAGATCATTTGTTAACTATATTGTATTCAAAAACCCACCTATTATCTTCGATAATATTTATTGTTTTAATCCTTGGATTTACGATTTTCTTTAGATCTCGTGCGAACCCGTCTCTCTGGGGGGTTTTCGTAGTTTTTATACTTGCATTTTTAAAAGGATCTCCTTTAATAAAACTTTAACCCGTGTATTGTAACTCGTGTGTATTAATCCTGTCCTGGAAGAAGATATTTCGCCAACTAACCCGATTCACGCGGATATTCCCGTTTTTTGTTTGAAATTCCTTGTGCAGAAAGAACGTATTGTGAGTAAAGAAGGCGAGTTTCTGCGAGATTTCATTGTCGACAAAAGGACCCGTGATGGAAAAGACGCAGGAAGCAGGAAAATCCAAAGCTTTGTCAAAAGAAACACCCAGGACAACCCCGGTCATCACCCGAAGCAAGCAGAAAGGAGACAAAGCTAAAATGACTAGTCAAAGGCAAGATACTGCGGAAATCACTTCACCTATGAACGCTAATTCAGTTGCACCAGCGGCTCTCAGAGCAACGGCGACAAAGTACGGTGCGGATGCGGTAGTCCCGAAGGATGAAGAGGCTAGCAAAACTTGCGCCATGAATCAACTTCATCAACCAAGAGAAAGGGTGGATGAATCCAGAACATTCCAACCCGTGCACCTTCCAACTTTTGGAATGCCACCAACAAATGATCAAAATCAAACCATACCGGCGGCTCTAGCACCGCAGAGGGGCACTCACCCCTATTTGGAAATGCCAGCAACCGAAGCTGAACCTCTGCCCCCTTTAGTGCAGACCGTAGAGGAAGGCGACACCATGGCCGTAGTGGCACGCGCGGGGAATCCCAATCAGGGGTCCAACCAATCACATCGACTGATGGCTGAGCTTGAGGAACTGAAGAAGAGCCAGCAGGTTTACGCAGATGCTGTAGCCCTGTTGGCCAGAGAAAATCAAGATTTAAAGGAGCGGATTGCTCTAAGCACGAAGACCAGCCAACAACTTTATGAAGCAAATTCCAAAGCACCAGAGCCAAACCGAGACTGTAGAGTCGTCATAGCGGCTAATGGAGACGCGACTAGGGGAAGTAGCGTATCCGACCCGGATTATGACGACGGAGAGTCAGACGGTAACGAGCAGAAGAATTTAGGGCACCACCGCGCGATGGAGGAGCTACGAGATGAGATGATGGCCAAGATCAGGCAATTAAAAAATAGACAAGGCGGGGGGAGGTTAGAAGAGGTCATGAGAGAAGCTAACTCTACGCCCTTAACTCATCGCTTGGCCAACACCCCTATTCCACTGAAATGCCCTGTCCCAACGTTCGAATGCTATGATGGATCCAGTGACCCTGCTGCACATATTCGGTACTACAACCGTGTCTTAGATAGATGGGGTCAGAACGACGCCGTACTCTGCAGATACTTCTCGTCAAGCCTGAAGGGATCGGCATTATCATGGTTCGATAATCTGCCACCATACTCCATCCACTCATACGACCAACTCGCAGAGAAATTCTTAAGAACGTACATGTACAACAAGACTGTAAACACCAGAATGGATAAGCTATTTTCACTAGCGATTGGCTACAAGGAAACCACGAGGGAGTACACTAACAGATGGCACAAGATCTGCCAAGCCATAGGGAGCGTGGACCCAGTGGTAAGCATCAATTTCTACAAATGGGGATTAGACCGAATGAGTCCCCTATTTGTTGAAATTCATGGGAGTGTTCCTAAGACAGAGGGAGATCTTCGAATAATTATCGAAAAGCACGCTCGACTTGAAGAAATTCAACGGGAAAACCCGAGGGCATATCCGAAGAGATCTCACCGCACCAATTCAGCGGAACAAACCAATGGGGCCAAAAGGAGTTGCTCAGTGGAGAGACCTCACGAAGATAGGAAGGAACGAAGGGATGAACGAAGAACTGGTGACCGAAAATTCGAAGATCAAGTTTACACGAAACTCAACGCTAGCTATGCTCGTATCCTACGAGAGATCAAAGGGAGGGAAAACTTGGAGTGGCCATGGTCTAAGGGAAAGCAGCCCCCGAGATCCGAGAAGTCTAAAGATTACTGTGAATATCATTGTTTCAACGGACACCAGACCGAAAAGTGCAAGAACCTTAAAATAATGATCCAAAAATTAATTGATGCGGGAGAGCTCAAACATTACGTACGAAAGGATGTTACCGAGGATATATCCAAGCGAACCAAACCAGTCCAACTTCCGGAAGGAAACCGAACAATCAACACCATCTCGTGTTCCGAAGCCACAGGGCCCTCACTTACAGCGCAGATAGGAAAGAGGTTACAGAAGCAATTCTAAGACCGCTGCGAATTGTATAAGGTCGATGGGATAGTGGTGGACGAGCACGAAGAATGGATGGAATCTCCTATCATCTTCGATGCCGAGGATATCGAAGAAGATATGGAAGACCATAACGATCCCTTGGTCCTAACGCTACCAGTAGATGGATGTAACCTCAAAAAGATCCTCATAGACGGAGGAAGCTCCGTAAACGTCCTATTTTACGATGCATTCAAACGGATGAAGCTCCATGATGAACAGTTAATGACCTCTTATCACACCATCTACAGATTCAATGGAGCATCCACGAAGCCCTTGTGAGACATCGTGTTGCAGGTTAACGCAGGGCCCATGAAACTGGAAACCCGATTCAGTGTGGTGGACACCCCTTCCACCTACAACGCTATTATTGGACGAAAATGGATACATAAACTCAAAGGAGTTGCGGCAACATACCACCAATATCTCAGATCTTCAACACCTAAGGGAGTAATGGAAATCAAGGGAGATCGGGTCACTACGAGAGAGTGCCAGGCCACTCAGGATCATATCAACAACGAGCAAAAAGAGCAGCGAAAAATCCGAAGAGTAAAAAATAAAGAAACCGCGAAAGAGAAGGCCATAGACCTGTTCCTCAAGGAAACTACAGGGAAGGGCTTGACGAAAGATGATAATGTCCTAAGCACAGAGACAAGTACTTCAACAACCAGCGAAGAACAAAAACACGCTAAATAGCAGTTAAAGAACGTCCCAGTCCTCGGAAACCCGAAGCCTGTGTTCACACCAGTGGAGCCCGTAAAAGAAATCAACATAGGAACGGAAGAAAACCCGAAGATGATCAAAATAGGGACCATAATGGACGAAGGAAGGGAACATTCTTTAACCAAATTACTTAAGGAATACGCGGATGTGTTCGCCTGGAAGATAGGAGATATGCCGGGAATTGACCCAAAAGTAATCCAACACGAGCTACGCATCAAACCGGGCACGCCCCCGTTCAGGCAGAAAATATGAAAAGTAGCTCCAGAGTATCATGAGGCAGTAGAAACAGAACTTCGGAAACTACTAGACGCAGGATTTATCAAGGAAGTCAAGTATCCTACCTGGATCTCCAACATGGTCATTGTTCCTAAGAAAAATGGAGGGGTTAGAATATGCATCGACTTTACTAATCTCAACAAGGCATGTCCAAAGGACAGCTATCCCCTGCCGAGCATAGACCAGCTGGTAGAAGCAGTAGAAGGATATGAAGAACTGTCATTCATGGATGGACATTCTGGCTACAACCAAGTGGCCCTGGCAGAAGAAGATCAGTCACACACAGCGTTCTACACCCCACATGGCCTTTATTGCTACACTAGAATTCCCTTCGGACTTCGAAACGCAGCGGCAACATACCAAAGGATGGTCGATGCTATCTTCAAGCCATGGATTGGAGGAACCTTAGAAGTCTACGTTGACGACATGCTCGTCAAAATCAAGCTGCATAAAGATCACCACCAGGACCTGAGGAATATCTTCGAAGCAATGAGAAAACATCACATGAAAGTGAATCCGGAGAAATGTACTTTCGGTGTCACCTCGGGGAAATTCCTCGGGTATCTGGTAACAAAAAGGGGCATCGAGGTAGACCCAGCAAAGATTCAAGCCATAGTAGAGATGCCGTCCCCAAAGAATTTAAAGGAAGTACAGAAACTCAATGGATCCATAGCAGCGTTGGGAAGATTTATTGCCCGGTCCTCGGACAAATGCAAACATTTCTTAAATATTCTCAAAAAAGGGAGCAGGTTCGAATGGACCGTTGAATGCGAGGAAGCATTCCAAAAAATCAAAGAACACCTAGCCTCAATCCCGATCCTGAAGAAGCCAGATCCTGACGAGGTTTTGGCACTGTACATAGCATCAACAGAAGACGCAGTCAGCGCAGTATTGGTCAAAACCAATACAAAGATAGAACAACCTATCTATTACGTCAGCAAGACCCTCAATTCTGCGGAAAGGAACTATACTAAGATTGAACAGCTCATCCTCGCATTGGTGTGGGCTACACAAAAACTGAGAACCTACTTCCTAACTCACCTCGTCAGGGTCCCATGCAAAGCACCATTGGAATCAGTCCTCAAAAGCACGGGAAAAGTGGGCCGAATAGCCAAATGGAACACCCATCTGGACCAATTCAACATCATTCATGAAATTCAACATTCTCGGAAGTCCCAAGTTCTGGAGGATTTCTTAGCAGACCTCCCCCTTGACAACGACGAAGAGATTAAGGGAATACCAGAAGCCGAGGAAGAAAACAAGGATCCAATGGATATCCTCGAACCTGCGAGTCAAAGACAATGGGAAGTCTTCGTCGACGGATCCAAAAATAAGGAAGGAGCAGGAATAGGCATTGTCATTATCACCCCAACCGGAGAAAGGATTATACAGGCACTTAGGTTGGAATTCAAAGAGCATACCAACAACATTGTTGAATACGAAGCTGTCGTACATGCCCTCCGTATAATTATAGAGATGGGGGTAACCGATGTAAGGCTGACAAGTGATTCGCAGCTTGTCATACGGCAAATAGGGCTCGAGTATAATGTGTACGATGACACCCTCTCAGCTTACATGGCCTTGGTCCAAACATTGGCATCACAAATCCCGAACATTAAGTTCCGACACTTATGCAGAAGGGACCTCAGGCACGCGGATGCCCTAGCATATATATCATCCATGCTGAGGGATAAAAATGTCGAAGCTATTAAAATAGCAAGGGTATACGAGCCTCCGATTGCATCTCAATTCTCCTTCGCTACCAATCAAGATACAGTGGAAGAAAATATCGAAGACCAGGTAGGAGAAGACATCCATAACGACTTTGACGAAGAAGATATCCTGTCAAGAGCAAATCAAGACGAATACTTCAGCAACGAAGATGACTGGAGAGTGACGATCCATGCCTTTCTCGAAAAGGGAAGCTTACCTGCGGATCAGAAACAAGCTAGGAAGATACTCTCCAAAGTAGGAAGATATGATCTTCGGGATGGGGTCCTGTACAAGAAATCCTTCCTTGGACCATTACTACGTTGCTTGTCCCGGAAAGAGGGGCATCGAATTCTAAAAGATATCCATTATGGTGACGCGGGGAATCATAGCGGCATGAGATCACTAGCTGACAAAGCAAAAACGCAAGGATATTACTGGCCGACAATGATACAGGACGCCGCGAGGATGTCCCGACGGTGTGAAGAATGTCAGCGCTTCGCCAAAAAGATCCACGCGCCGTTAACAATGTTAAACTCCGTCGATAGCCCGTGGCCATTTTCAAAATGGGGCGTAGACATCGTCGGACCTTTCATCGAAGGATCAGGGAAAAGACGATTTTTGATAGTAGCCACGGACTACTTCAGTAAATGGGTGGAGGCTAAGGCCTTGGCCAGGATAAGAGACGCGGATGTGTTTACTTTTCATATTCCAGAACATCATTTGCAGATTCGGTATACCCGCTGAAATTGTGTCTGATAATGGCAAGCAATTACAGGAGAAAATATATACATGCTCTTCGATACTTTCAAAATAAGAAAGAACAAGTCCACCCCCATATACCCTCAAACCAACGGAAAAGCGGAAGCTGCCAACAAGACCCTCGCCCTTATACTCAAAAAACAATTATACGAGCATAAGGGAAGATGGTGCGAACAACTGCACAATGTGTTATGGGCATAGGACAACACGAAGATCCGCCACCGGGGAATCCCCGTTTCTTCTAACTTATGGAGCTGAAGCAGTCATCCCTACGGAAATCCTCATGCCAACCACGAAGACCGAAGCTTGGGAGAAAAAACTCACAACAGATATGATGTTAGAAAGGTTGGACGACTTGGAAGGAAGAAGGGAAGTAGCATTACAAAAGATGAAAAATTATCAACGAAGACTAGCAAGGGAGTACAACAAAAATGTAAAGCTTCGGAATTTTGTAGAGGGGCAGTATGTGTTGAGAACAATCCCACGGTATCAGCAAGAAAAGAAATGGGGAAAATTAGCACCGACGTGGGGAGGACCTTTTATAATACACGACGTTGCGGGTAACGGTTCCTACTACCTTCGTAATCTAAAAGGCGAGGTCCTCCGGCATCCTTGGAATGCTAAGTGGCTCAAACCATACTTCCCATAGGAGCAACGCATACTTGAATCTGCTTGGAGTGTACCAGAAAAAGAAGGGAGCCTGACCGCTCCACATGTTTCTATCTCTGGAAGAGGAAGTGCAGGCCTCAACCTATCAATCAAACAAGCTTTCAAATTATCAAGTCAACGGAATCTATCGACAATATTGGGGAAAGTAGTTAATCTACAATCTCTCAGGGCTCCCCCATCAGTGTTCATAAGTGTAAGACCAGGGGGAAGGCACCTAGCAGAAAGAGATACCCAACCAATCTTAAGGCAACGGGTCTACGGAATGGGTGTGTAAATATTTTAACCCCATATCCTAGAACGTTGCCTCGGCCCCCACCGTCTGGGAATCCTCTGGCCCAGGGTTCGCCAGCGGGGCGACGGTCTCAAGACGATCATGAAGGTACCTTCCTTCAGTATCGCACCCAAACACTTAAAAAACTTTGTTTTGTTTTTTTTTCACAAATGCTTAAAATAAAAACAAACCAACATTGCAGGTATATCAAGAAAAGGATCCATTTCATAAAGGATGATTACAAAAAGTGAAAGGCCAATTCAAGGAAGGATACACATCAAAAAATATTCTTTTTACATGATATTAGCAAAAAATATTCTTGTTACATGATTACAAAAAGAGAAGGATAATGATGCCGCGGTCTCTGCAAAATGCTGCGGTCTCTACCTAGGTGATGCCGCCCCATCGGCAGGATTGTTCCGAAGACTTGAAGGGACGCTCCCACCAGAAGAAGGTCCCGAGGAGCCAGGCAAGGCAGAAGGAACTGGACGACGAGGATATTTCTTCACGAGACCATGCTCGTTCTTTAGGCCAAGTTCTATCCTCTCGAGCATCTTGTTCGTCTCCTCATGCAATTGACAACGAGCCTTGTGTTTAATAACTGTTGTCCGCTGTTGGGCTTGGGATAATAACGAAGATAGCCGATTTACTTCTCTAGAAGAAGCACCAACGGCCTCCTCGCGGGTTGCCGCTAAATTCTTGAAATGATTGGTCTGTTCTTCCTGCTGCGCTAAGGAAGATTGAGCCTTTTCAAGTTTTTCATTTGTGACGCGAAGGCGTCCCTCGAGCTCTGAAAAAGACAACACCACGGAGTTAGCGCAGAAAAAACACGGTCACACTCGATGAAATAGGGTTATACCTTCGACACAAGCCGAAGCCTCTTCATACTCATTAACAACCGCATCTCGCGCTTCATCAAGATGTTCATATTCCGCGGATAATTTCTTATAGTCTAGTTGAAGGTTGGTGAGAGTAAATTGACAGGCATCTAATTCTACCTGCTTCATCGAATCCATGTGACGAAGGTGGTCGACCTCTTTATTTATCTCTGATACCCCTTTGCTAAGTCTGTACATATACACTTCAAGATTCCTTTCAGACTCAGCCTGACGAGCTACGTCGGCACGGGACGCGGCAAGAGCATTGCTGAGAGCGCAGACTTCGGCACGGGCATCATCTCTTTCTCTGACAAGACAGAGCATACTATCCTTAACTCCTGGAAGAGGAATGGATCGAGCCTTCTGTAATTCTTCTTCCAGCAGCTAAATCCTAGAATCCAGCAAGGAAGTACGCTCACGGGCTTCCCGCAGACTATCACGTGTCTACAGCAGTGTGCCATTAAATAAAGCACGATCATGGTTGTACAGATTTTGCATGTCGACCATCTGAACATGCCTTGCGCGCCATACCTCAGCCCGAGCATCCCATTTCTTGGCTTCATTCTTAATTTTCTCAACAAGATCTTTAATACGAGATTTTTGCTGTGCTCTTTCGTTTTGAAGCCATATCAGCTCGGGGACGCCACCCACTGGAGATAGGGTGGGGAGACTCAGACAGAACAACTAAGAAATAGAGGAATGACGACACACTGCGAGGGAAAAAGAACCAAACCTGTGAAAGCTGAAATTTGGCCGCGAGCTTGCTCTAACTCAGCGCGAACAGCAACAAGCTCTGAACGAAGACCGGCCTCTGCTTCACCCAGCTTTACTTTCTCCTTGAGGCTTTTCTTCACCTCTTATATTTCCACCTCAGCCGCAGATAATTCCTTTTCTCTGTGACGAAGCTTAGCCTTGAGCTTCAGAGATTTCGCCTTGAAGAACTGATACAGCACGTGGTTACAATGCTCACTCCTCATCATCTACACATCAAGACGACAAACATTATTTCACAGAAGAACTCGATCGTCACGAAGAAGTATGTACGAAAATTTACCTCCAAGACACGCTGCTGCGGAAAGCCTTATTGATACCCGTCGTCTATGGCCATCATATCTGCAACAGAAGTAGGAGGCTCCGGCACAAGGGTACCTTCGAGAACACTCAAATTTTTTCCCCAGGCTTCAGACACCCGCGCCTTGGAAGACATCTCCATCATGCGACAGGTATACGCAGTAGATTCCTTTTCCCTAGCAACAACATGGGCGGGATGAGGGACAAATAGAAGATTCTTTTCCTTGAACCAATCCATTATGGCGTCCTCACCCTCAAACGTCGGCGACTGTGGAAGATTACCAGCAGGCGCATCAATGACCGACTTCCCCTTCTCTGACACGGCCCCTTCAGCACAAATGTCGGCACCTACATGCGCAGCATGCTCCTCCGCGCCACCATCTTCAACAGTAGCGTCTCCATTACCATCACCACCAAGAACATCCCAATTATTATTGGGGGAAAGTAAAGAGAAGTCCTCAGGAAAATCGAGGACATCGTCAAAGAACTCCCCTGTGGAGTACATCCGATCAAAAGAAAATTCTTGAGAGGTGGGAAGGGTATCCGCGACATCACCAGCAGGGACAGAAATGTCACCGATAACACCGTCATCAGCCACCACGGCCTTGTTTCTCCCTTCATCACCATCATGACCCAAGAAGACCTCTTCTTCGACATTGATTGGGGAAGTACCGGTACGTTCCTCCCCATCGGTAATCTCCTCATCCTCAGCAAACTCTTCGTTCACTGGACTAGTAACTTCTTCATGGGCCTCATCCTCGCCCATCACAGTGGTAGAAGACTGCTTCGGCTTAATCTTTTTCTTCTTCAACACCTGAAAACCAACACACCACAAAAAGAATTATTTTTCCCGAACAATTGAATTTCTAAAAAAGGAGAAGCGCAGCTAGAATCCGCGTACCTGAGCAGTTGAGGTACTCTTCGGTGGAATTATAGCACCAGAAACTTCCTCCTCGTCTCCCTCTCCGACGTCAAGGGCATAAGGAAATTCATAACCGCAAAGTTCAAACGCCAGGGACAGAAATCCCCATAACGAGTAGGAGGAGACTCGCGTGGCTTGCTACTCTCGGTAGGCCGCCAACCGCGGGGACCAGGAATCCAACCGTAAGCCCATGGACCGACTATTTCGATAACGGTAGCGTGCCACTCATAGTCATGGTTGCGCTTGATCCTCTCGCGCGCTGGGAAAAGTTTCCGATGACTAGACCCCTCCGTGCCAGGAACATACTTCAGCTTGGCATCGCTGACCTCATTTAACAGACGAATCTCGTCCCGAGGAGCAGCGATATTCCGAAGGTTGACACTCCACGGCTTCCGGTTCCTACTATTGACGTAATCACCGAAGGAGTTATTGAAATTCTCAGGAGTATACCATTCCTTCTCCGCGGGATTGGGAACGTAGCAAGTCATTGACGTCTCCCCCTTACTCCGCAGATAGCACCCCTTCAGGGCGCGGAGATAATTCCCCGATAGTTGGGATACGGAACGGCTGTGAGTATTGGTGGAAGAGCCTTCACGACTAGCAAGCACGTCATAGTAGAAGGAATCACCTGATTTGTACAACGGCAGCATAAGACCAGCTTCGAACGCTCCAACCGTCGTCAACAAATGAAATTCATCGAACTCATACTTTGAGATAAGCTCATAAGTAATATCATCCTCAGGGGCATAGAAACGAACCTCGAAGGCTTGAAGCTCATGCTTTTCCTTGAATATTTCGATATCAATATGCTTGAAGGTTACTTTTTTCTTACTAACCGAAACACTGCGTATCAAGGGGGCAGCCTCATCCTCCTCGGCGGGGCCGGATGAACTAATGAACGCTTCAGAAGCTTTTCTCTTCACAGGAGGATTCTTTGAAGATTCAGTCCTCGGAACTACACCCTTCGTATTCTTCCCTTTAAAAATTGGAGGGGACGGCAGATGATGCTCGGGCACTACAGAACGTAGAGGAGGAACATCAAAAGCAACAACACGAGGCGGAGCCTGCGTACTCCTAATATCATCACGAGCACGAGACGCTGCGCGATCGAAGACTCTTCGGGACCCAGAAGGATTTGTCGAAGGAATCTCTTCCCTAGAAGACGAGTCCTTCGCTCCAGAAGAAACTCGACTTCGACGAACATCATCTTGAGACTCTCTACGCGGAGGAGATCTCGATAGGCCAGAACCAGGAGTCTGATAAGGAAGCCGCGGACGGTCAGACATGGCTGCTAAAAGCTTAAAATCATGAACAAGTTACACACAAATTCAAAAACATTACCAAAGATCAAAAAAACACATCAATAGCAATCCACACACGATAACGCAGAAACCCTAAAATTAGTATACATGCTCAAAATTCCATAAAATTCACACCCTGAAAAACTCAAATACAAGCAAAACAGTGGCCTCCTTGATTTAAGATGAAGAACTAGTATGCAAGCATTAAAAGAAGTTCTTCATCACAAACAAGGAACAACAGTAGCAGAGAATTTACAAATCAACACAGCGTAAAACAGTGGAAACAAAGAAAAGAAAAACTTACCAACAAAAACAGCAGCAGAAGAAACAAACAGTGGAAGCAGGCGTGATTAATGCTAAGATGGAGAGAATTTAAGGTCACAGGTTCAATAAAGACTGACAGAGAATTTAAGGACTGAAACAAAACTGAGAGAATGTTTAGGAAGAATGAAATTAATTTTCTTTCTCTCCTTAATATACCCGAAAGAAAGAGAAGGAAATTAATGGAGGAATGGGAAACGTGCCCGTTACATAAGCAGTTAACGCACGAATAAAAGACGTGCCCGAGTATCTAGGAGAAGTTATTAGGAGTGAGAAGAATATGCGACGATGGTTTTTCTTCAAGGCACCCATTAGACATTCAAGCCCGAAGAAAAGGGGCAAATTGTGTACACATATATCTCACTATCAGACACGTGTATATAAAAAGATACGTGGAAAGCATGCAGGCCAAGACATCAAAACATGATGCGCTGCGAAACACCGAATAAACCCAGAGGAATTACTTTGTCTCATCCCCAAAAGAAGCTAAGATCAACGGTGGAGAGAAATTTAGCTGACACGGATGTGACAGGGGCAGAAGACACTTGTCTGACACGAGCAGACCTCTCAACTACCCGCATTAAACACTCTGAGCAGTGTACATGTCGATCAACCTGTGGAACGAGCGAGGATATATCTGCGGGATCAAGGGGCAAACGCAGACCTCTGCGTGATAGACGCAAGAACACAAGAAGATAAGGTTTCAACGGCCTTCAGAGATGGTTCCCACATTCTAACCTTATAAATACCCCTTCTCCACCAAGAGGAGGGGGATCGGAAAAATCAGAAAGGGAAGGAGAGAAAGAGATTGCAAGTGTAAGTAAATCCTTTAGAAGAGAGAAACATGTAAACCCAAAAGTCATTCGACTACTCGTGTAACCGTGAAGAATATAGTAAAACAACAAACCCCGTGGACGTAGGCCATAGTGCTGAACCACGTAAACCTCGGTCTTGTTTACATTTCAGCACTTTACATTTTTCTAACCCCATGGATCTTTACTTATACGTTTTGCTTTCTTTGTTTTTACCTATATCCCGTGCGCAAACGCCTCGCATGGAGTTGTTAGATGAGGCTATGATAAACCCGAAGGTTTTGAGCCAAGGAATCAACACTAGGATATCATCATCACAAATCTCTCTACATTACGATGATTGGTTGTGAGCATTCGGATGCCTTCGTGATTTGTGTGTTCACATTGATCAAGATATTTTTAGTGTTGATGAGGAAAGTAAGTAACCCATAGGAAAACAAGTAACGGGAAGAAGCCAAAAATAAATCCACCAACCAACAGACGTTTCAAGCAGTTCCAACAGGTGCACTGTTCTTCTCCACATGCACAAGGCCATTCTCGACGATCATAACAAAAATGGGTTCCACATCTGTAAACATAAACAAAAAGATATACCTAAAGAAAGTTGATTAATCGAAGGGAATTATAATTTGGATAATTTACCGTAATTGGATAGAAGACATGTGTTTGGATTATAAGTGTATAATCCCATGATTAAAAAAAAATTCTAAGTCATATGTAATGAATTAGACTCAGACGAGTTAATAGTTATAAAAATATAGAGATACGAAAAGAACCTGCAATACATGTGGCTGCAATAACCCTCACCCACCGGAACTCGCTTAATGCAAATGTTGAAATTTGGGCATCGAACCAATTTCTTTCGTTTAATCATCTCCATGAACAAAATATCGTTTCTATCCATATCAATATCAATCGCTATATCGCCTGTTTGATGACGACATCGATGATTTTCTTTCCATGGAACCATACAACTAAAAAAAACACTTTCCTGCAGTTTGGACAGTCTGATCTTTTCACCATAGATATCATTTCCACACACTCGTTCAGAATCATCTCAGAACACTTGCAGTTAGGGCAAAAACTTCTTCCATAAACAAACCCACCTTTTGATGCATCTAAAAGTACAGTAGACTCGCAAAGAACACCACACCATTTCTCGAATACTTTTTTGGAGAGGATCGAGCGACATGATAATGCATCCAAGAGAACGGAGCAGTCGGTATTAGGGCGCTTTATATCCGACATGTTGTGGTGAATCACTTTTGTTTCAATATACTTGGTAACACAATTCGTACAATAGGGATGGAAACATCCACTCGCCTCCATACTTCTGAATTTTTCTTCCAATTGAACTGGTTCTCTACAGATTTCGCAGGTGAAATGGTTGTTAGTACTAGTTGCATTGTTGTGGTTTGAGGTTTTGGAAAATTTCTTGAGAGTGTTGTGTATAGTTTCCATCGGAAGAAGATGAAGACACAGCTCCCCGGATGATCAAAAACTATTGGATGCAGAAGGTTGAGTGTAGGGAAGTCAAGTTAACCAATATGTTTATAGCTACCTGGTTAAGGCAACTTTATTTTCTTTCTTTCTCACGGTAAGTGTTCTTGTTGTGTGGTAGTTGGTTTTGCATTGAAGGTTGTTTGTTGGATCCACTATCTGGATCGCACTAACGAAGATGGATCCCAAAATTTGATAAAACTTGGTTTTGGTAGTGGTAGTTGGATTTGCACATGATAAAACTTTGTTTTAAATACAGTGAATGTTTCGTAATAAATTTGATAGTAATGACTACCACTACCAAAATTGTATTACAACAAATGATAACTATTTGTTTTTCATGCTAGAAGTTCTTGAGTAGTAGTTGGTTTGCGTTGAAGGTAATCTGTTGATTGCAAGGAAGATACGTCCTACAAGCGAATGATAAAACTTGTTTGAAATTAGTGACTTTTCCTGTGACGAATTTGACAATGACTACCACCATTTAAATTAGGGTATTTATAGCCGATTCTTCTACTAAAATAACATTAAAAACGTTTGCACTTTACTGTCTTGTACTGCTTCAGCTTCTATGAATCTTTAATGACAAAAATCCACGGAAACTAACACAAAGTGATCCATCAATGAGGGTACAAGAAGTGATCCATCAATCGGGATGCAGATCATGTACAACACGTATGAACGTGTAAACTGCTAACTAGTCCAGTGACTATGAAATGGCATATCTTTAGAGGAAACATTTTTGAGAGATCCTACCTTTCAGCGCCATTATATTTTCTGCGCAAGTACGCGAGATCTACATGATTCCACAAATGCAAACAAAAGTGTATAAATGTACGAATAAGTTTCAATTCATTGAAACTGAAGCATGTACTAGGGATCTACAGGACCTGGGCAGTAGCCAGTACATTGCACCAGACTTCAAACAAGCATAATAAGTTTGAAGTCTTGGCGGTGAGCCAAGTTAAGTTGCATGTCTGAATGAATCTAGGAAAGGTTAACTGTACGTAAAAGGACTTAAATGAGGAGGAACAGCTTTTACTTTCTCAATCATAAGTAGCACGCACCAAGAATTGCAAGCAAGTAGTAAAACATAGTGGCAACCCTTAAAAAACTTTCTCGCACAAAACGACTATACTACTATATGTTTACACTCGCCTCGTGGTGATGAATTTATATCCTCTCGTGGTGGGAATGGTAGACGACAACAATTAGTCTTCGAAGCAATCCATTCTAAACTCTAGAATAACTCTCTGAAACAAAGCATCACCTTATATTGATGATTGAGAAGGTACCAGACCAGACCAGACACTTGCTAGCAATTGGGGTCCCCTTAAAAGAAAAATGATCCTTGCCGAGTGCCGATGGTCCGGTGGATGACGGATTTTGGATGTGCTACCAGGGATATGAGCAAATCCATTCACATCCAATCGGCTAAGAGGGAATCCGGTATCCACTCTTCAAAGTTTCCTGCGGATTGGGTGGGATATGCTCAGCCCTAGGCATATATATGTTAACGTGAATGAAAAGTTAGGTTTTCTGAAAACAGGAGCAAAACAGAGAGGCGTGAGAAAAATGGCTGGAGCTCTGAATCTCATTCATTCGACGAACATCCATCATGCTTCTGCACATGGCAGTCGTGATAGTAAACAAAGATCGTACGTGGTAACCAACAGAACAACAGCTTTTAGGAACGGTGTTCAAATGCAAGGTTTGAGAACCTCATCATCACCATCTTTGGTATTTTCGGGCAACGATTTTCACGCCAAGGTGGCGACATATATAGCTGCACCTTCTGGAAGGGGTAGTCGGTGTGTTGCTAGAGCTATGGTGTTTGAAAGATTGACAGAGAAGGGTATTAAAACTATCATGCTAGCACAAGAGGAAGGAAGACGGTTGGGTCATAATTTTGTTGGTACGGAGCAGATATTGTTAGGGCTCATCGGTGAAGGAAGTGGGATTGCTGCAAAGGTTCTCAAATCTATGGGAATCAATCTAAAGGATGCTCGAGTCGAAGTGGAAAAGTTCATCGGCAAAGGTAGTGGTTTTGTTGCTGTCGAGATACCGTTCACTCCTCGTGCAAAGCGTGTTTTGGAGCTATCACGAGAAGAGGCCCGCCAACTTGGACATGATTATATTGGAACTGAGCATTTTCTGCTTGGTTTACTTCGTGAGGGTGAAGGTGTAGGTGCACGTGTACTTGAAAACCTTGGGGCCGACCCAGACAACATCCGCAAACAGGTTATCCAGATGGTTAATGGTGGAAGTACTGAAGCTGTAGTTGATTGCGCCGGAGGAGGCAGCAAGAATAGTAAGGTGCCTACATCCGGGGAATCTGGGACCATTTTAGCAAAACTGGGCGAGGAGGGAAAACTAGATCTTGCTGTTGGATGGCTACAAGAAATAGACCGTGAAATGCAGACGAACGTGAAATGGCATATTCAGTTTATCTTGCGAGCACATGAGGAAGCAAAACGTTTGGGTCGTAACTATATTGGTCCCGAACAGATATTGTTAGCGCTTATTGGTGAAAAATCCGGTATTGCGGCAACAGTTTTTAGAATTATGGGAATCAATCTAAATGATGCTCGTGTCGAAGTGGAAAAGATCATTGGGAGAGGTAATGGGTCTGTCGCTATCAAGCTACCAATTCCTTCACATGCAAAGCGTATTTTGGAACATTCACTAGAAGCGGCGCGCAAACTTGGACATAATAATATTGGACCTGAACATTTGTTGCTTGGTTTACTTGGTGACGGAGAAGGCAGAGTTGCTCGTGTATTTGAAAACCTTGGGGCTGCCCCAAACGACATACATGCATTAGTTATCCAGCTGGTTGGTGGAAGGAATGAATATGTAGGTAACTGCATTGGAGGAAGCAGCACCAATCGTAAGATGCCTACACTGGAGGAGTACAGGACCAATTTGACAAAACTGGTTGAGGAGGGAAAATTAGATCCTGGTGCTGGATGGGTAGCACAAATAGAGCGTGTGATGCAGTTGACGGTACAATGGCCTGTTAAAGCTCTTTTGCTAGCACAAGATGAAGCGAGATGGTTGGGTCATAATTTTGTTGGTCCTGAGCAGATACTGTTGGGGCTTATCGGTGAAGGAAATGGTATTGCTGCAAAGGTTCTTATATCTATGGGAATCAATCTGAATGATGCTCGACTCGAAGTAGAAAAGATCGTAGGGAGACGTGGTGGGTTTATGGCTTTCGAAATATCATTTACTCCCAGTGCAAAGCGTGTTTTGGAACATGCTCTGAAAGAGTCACGCCAACTTGGGCATAATTATCTTGGCTCTGAGCATTTGCTGCTTGGCTTACTTCGAGAGGGCGAATGTGTAGCTGCTCGCATTCTTGTAAACCTTGGGGCAGATCCAAACAACATCCGCACACAAGTTATCCAGATGATTGGTGAAAGTGCTGAAGCATCAAAACTTCCAAAAGGTGATAAATGATCAATTTGATATTTTCATCAGATTTGATTTTTCGGGTAGTCTATAGATTTATTTTAGTTTTTTAAATTTCTCTAATTTGATGTTTATGGAACTTGGGAAAGTAGAGTGATTACACAGAGCCAGAAATCCAATAGATCATTCATGTAGGCTGCTAGTTATTATTTCAAGTATTTTATTATGTGTTTAAGATATCGTTTCTGGATTGCGGTTATCTATTTTTATTCAAGCGAGTTACATGTCTTTCATTTTGCTGTGTTTCCAAGGGTTAATATATAAGAGGTATCTTGGTGAAAGGCAAAATAATTATAATTTTTTAATCGACTTTTTCAAGTTCCTTGCACAGCAGCGCCCATGGGGTTCTGGTCAACTCTTAGCCAGGAAAGACGAAGCTGATCGGTTAAGGAGTTAGGCATATTCAATATGATGCTAATTTAGATTCTTAGTGAAGTGGCTCCAGATTTTTCTAGCATAAGCGCAGTGGAGGAAGAGAAAATGAGCATTTTCTGGCTCATTGCAGAATACACATTGGTCGATAGTAGGCATGCACATACTCATCGAATTGTCTTTTGTTGGGGTTCTCTTATGAATGGCGCACCAGAGAAAAAGATTACTTTAATTGGGGGACATTTTAGTGTCTGTTCACAGAAAAGAACTTCCGCAACCATTGTTTATCAGAAAGTTGACGTTGAGTTTGAAAATAGGCAGATGATTCATGATACGCCTCCAGATTGAGACACTGTATAAGCTCCTTTCGGGGAGTTAGAAAACCAGCAGCTAGTGTCAGATCCATTTGTGTAGGTGTTAAACTACAAATTTAAGCCACAAAATCAACAAGGAATAGTTTAGGAGTCTAATCTTCCCTAGAGCTATCTTAATTACATCAAATGCCCAGTAGACCAAAGCGAGAATCATACCACTAGATCAAATGCCCAGTTTGGTTCCGTTTCCACAACTAATATTAGAAGTCTATTTGTAACAGGCTCGACTGAAAGGACTGGATCGCACGGGAACTTTTATCGGGGAGAGATGGAGGAAAAGATTATTGGCTACATGTATGCCAAATAAATATACAAATCGCACTACTCACTCACACCTCAGCATCTGAATTAGGTTTGCCCGAATCAGATATTAGACCGTTTTTTCCCTCTGATATATATCTGACTAAAGGTCTGATTTGGTTCATACATCTTACTAGAACATATTTGAATTAATTACCGTTTAATAATTACGAATCAAATATAATGAGACAAATTCGGATGAATCTGAACTAAACTGATTCGGTTGAATTAGTGGAAAAGAAAAAAAAAACAAGCTGCAAGTATTACATGCATGATGCCAGGTAAGATTTTATAAACAAAAGTTTTATTAAAGAGCTAACAACCGTACAACAAAACGTTAAGCTGATTTACAATACTATTCAGAATTTTGTTCTTTAAAACCAAATGACTTTTTTTTTCCTGACTCCACCTAGTTCCTGTGTATAAAATTCATATCAATATTATCATAATTAGACAACAAAACTAGGACATCCTTTAAAATTGTTTTTATCCTCCAGTCGCAAGAAAATGGTCTGTTGTTCAAAAAATTTATTGCATCCTTACAATCAGCTCTGATCCTGAGATTGATTATATTCAGCTCTTTTTCCCATTTTACTGTCGCTTGTAGCACTATTGCTTCAGCTGCTGCTGGTCCTGTTGTGGTTCCTGATAAGAAATTAATGTCAGCAACTCTGTTATTTGACCAAAAAATAATCCCAATTCCGAAAGATTCATATTGTTCATTATACGATGCATCCGCAAAGAATATAACATGCTTTAACATATTAGAATCCTCCCTGTGTTGCAGAAGGTTAGATATTCCTTTCATTTTTTTTTTTGTGCTTACAATTTCAGAATGTGATTTCCGTTGTTGTAAAAATTTATGAATTCCTTTTATGCAGTATGATGGATTAGGTTTTAATTTGAAATTAACTTCATTTATGTGGTTCCAAATCCTCCAACAAATGGTACTCAAAATTTGTTTCCAATCCCATAAAGCTGATGAAAACCAGGATGTTACCCAGTCAAAAATTCCCATCATACCTTGGAAGTTTAAACCAAGGACAAACTAAATAGCTCTTTTAAAGTAACAAGAGATGAATAAATGAGCAGAAGATTCGTTCTTGTTTTCATTGCATAACAAACAAAATGGATCTGGATGCTTAAGAACTGCATTCATTTTTTCTCTCAACGGCAACACATCTGCTGCCATCTTCCAAGTAAATAAATAAACTCTAGGGATTGTTTTCATACGCCAAATTTTATTCCAAAATATATCACTAGCTATGATCTTCATGTGAAAGGATTTTATATGTTGATTTTGTCGAGAACTCACCATCCTTATTTCCTAGCCATCTCAATCAATCATGATTTTGTGTTTATATATGTATACAGTAAAATCTCTATATATTAATACATTTGGGGATTCACAAATTTATTGATATACGGAGGTTATTAATATAGGGACGTATACCTAAAAATGTTAAAAAAATTTAGTTCAATGTATGTAAACTTATTAGATAATGTAATACATCTTTATAGTCCCAATACATAGGTACATTTATGTATCTAAGAACTTGTAAGGTTATCATGAATTTTTTGATGTTTTCTACAATTGTAGATAGTACTAGTATAAGATAATTCATCAATTTATAACAACCAAAAATTACGGTAACAACCCAAAATTACCTATTCTTCTCAACAATTTTAGATAAATATTTTATTTCATCATAAATTTCAATATAACAAGATCAATATTTCTCTAATATAGTATCAATTATTAATATATGGAGGTAAATTTCTTAAGGCGAGACTGGAAAAAACCAGTAATATTAAAATATGGAGATTATTACTATTTATAACTGGCCCAAGTTGGGACCATGATTTTTTATTGATATATGGAGATTATTAATATATAAAGTATCAATATACAGAGGTTTTACTGTATATAGCATTAACCATTGTTCCACTGACCATCTAAATCAATCAGCTCTGGAACATACACCAAATCCTCATGCTAACTACCAATTATTCAACACACCAATTTTAGGTATCCAACTATCCTTGGATATTTGAATATTTCTATCATTTCCTATCTCCCAAATAATGTTTTCTTTGATAACTTCTAATCCTTTTCTAATGCTTGTCCAAATCCAAAAAGCATTATAATAAGAATTCTTATGGAAAGGATGGTCTCCTGGGAAATACTTTTCCTAAAGCAGTTTAACCCAAAGATCATTTGGGTTATTTAGAAGTCTCCAAACCAATTTAATTAAGAGACAAATATTTATTCTATGAGGATTACGAATACCCAATCCTCTACAAGATCTAGGTGTACAAACCCTACACCTAGCCTTTGGGTAATATGCCTTTTTCGGGTGATTCTTGTTCCACTAGAAATCCCTCTGAATTCTATCAAACTTGTCTAACACAGAAGTAGGGGATTTCAAAACACTGCTTTTGATAACATGGGATTTCAAAACACTGCTCTTGAGAAAACAGCTTCGCCTTCCAACAATGTAAGGTCTTATAGGCCTTCTGTAGAAGAGGTTCAAAATTTAAAGCCCTTTCCCTATTGAAAAACAAGGAGTGCCCAAATATTTTTCATCTTTGGAGATTCTTTTAATTTGGACTCTCAAGATCCTTGCTAGAATATTCATATGCTTATTATGTACTTTCTTATTAAAAAATACTCCTGATTTGTGATAATTTATGTTTTGCCCAGAAGATTTATTAAAAGTATCTAGTATACTCATCAACTGTCTAACCTCTGCGATATCCGCCTTAGAGAATATAAAACAATCATCTGCAAATAGGAGATGTGAGATAATCTGACATCTTCTGTTAATCTGCTTTCCAGAGAAAGTTTTATTCTGCTCAACCTGATAAAACAATATGGATAACCCTTCCAAAGCTATTATAAACAGATACGGAAACCCCTAGTAGGATTAAACGGAACACCTGGTATCCCATTCAGAAGCACTGTGGATTTAACCGTTTGAAATGCACTCTAATATGAGATCACACCATTTGTCACAAAAACCAAAGTTCTTGAAAATATGGATAATGCAATTTTCATTCCATCTTATCAAAAGCTTTCGATAAGTCTAACCTTACATCTAAAAAACATTTTTTGGATTTGCTGGTTTTCATGGTATGAAGTATTTCATGAGCCATAACTATATTGTCCACTATTTGCCTCTTTGGTATAAAACCCGACTGATTCAGTGCAATAATTTTGTTTAACATTGGTTTCAACCTAGTAGTTAGAATCTTAGAGATTAATTTATAAAAAGCATTGCTCAAACTTATAAGTCTAAAATCCACTTGTGTTATCGGATTCTCTATTTTAGGAATTAGATAAATGTAATTATCATTTAGAGAATGCGACAGTTCTCCTGTAGTAAAGAAATTTGTAACTAAATTTACAACTTCATGTTCAACTAATCCCAAATGAGACTGAGAGAACCCCAGTGGATATCCATTGGGACCTGGTGACCCCTAGAATTCATAGAGAATAACACCTCTCTTATTTCATCTTTATCTGATGTTCTAATCAACTCAACATTTACAGAATCCTTAATAACCTTAAGAATGGTATGATCAAAAAGAGGATCAATATTGTTTCCTTCACTTGAACTAATACCCATAATATGATTTTTTAGAAGTAAATCCAGTTGTTCCTTTTCATCCAACCAAAGACCAGGCAGGATTGACATTCCTCAAATTTGATCATATTACTCAACAGCTAGCAAGCAAATTTTCCAAATGGTATCGGCAAAAAAAAGTAAGTGCCATGTGATTTAGCATTAAAAGATTGTGTGTAATATAGTATTGGAAGGTTAAGTTGAATTTGCATTTAGTTTTTTGTTTTAGAATCATTTCATTCTCTATACTTCACCGATATTTTATTTATTTATTTATTTATTTATTTGATGGGTAAAGAAAAGAATTTATTGATCAATAAAAAGAGGGTATAAAAGCTTTATACACCCTAGCCAAAAATAAGTGAGACAGAAAAAGCAAAGTGCCAAGAACATGCAAAAAGCAGTTGAGGAAACAAAATCGTAGTTTAAGTAATGTCAAAGCAAGGTTTGAAAAACGGCCGTTTTTTCCGAAAAAACGTCTGTTATAACGCTCACGCCCATATACCGTGCCTGTGAGGCTCACCAACACGCTTACCTAAATAACACCGATAAATAGGAAAAAATGGCGTTATTTAGACCCGTTATAACCGTTTTCACACCTGTGATTGCCGTTTTTCTAAAATTAATATTTCAGTTTTTTTCTTCTAAATAACATTTTAACACACGTTTTTACACCGTATTTTCCGTTTTCATACCGGTTAAACCCGTTTTTAAGGAAAAAAAATTTGAGTTGGAGAAATTCTTATACAATTTTTAATTTCAAACTTACAACTAAAATTTCATAAATAATCATTAAACACTTCAAATTTTATAAACTTACAATAAGTAACCTAGTGACAGTAGTGCTTGAAATTTTAAACTTAGACAAACCAACTTGTACCGGCATTTTTTTTCGACTTATTCAAGTATTTTCTGTTTTCTCGACGATTCTCAGTTGATTCCTCCTCCTCTTCCTCCGCCTCATATTGGTTCGCGTAATGCATTTGGCTGTCGTAGTTAACAGTATCGTCATCTTCATAACCATAGTCTTCTTCCTCATTATCATTACGAATATCTACTTCATTATTGATATTAATATTGGAATTATACTCTTCATTAATTCCTCGGGTATCTTCTTCTGGACGATCTTCAGTGTAATGAGAATTATATATGGGATTTTCATTTTCATGACCTTGTGTATTGTCTCCAAAAGTTAGGTTACCAAAGTCATAAACAAAGTTACTCACTGGCAACCTTTGATATGAGATTTCAACTTCTGGATCATGCCATTCGTATGGTGGAGGGAGAGGCTCTGGATTATTAGTTGCTTCCTCTTCCAATTCATTTAACCAATGTTCTTCCTGAGGTAAAACTGGTGTTTCATCATCCCCTGCTATCCAATCAAGCATATTTTCATCTGTCAGCAGGCTATGAACATCGTGGACATCGATGTTCTGTCGCTTTGCTTTACCTTGAACTCTTTGCTGCTCCAATCTTAAATTGCACTGAACATATACCAAATCGTTTATTCTTGACGAAACTAAACGGTTGCGTAGTTTGGTGTGAATTCTTTCAAACACACTCCAATTCCTCTCGGATCCAGACGATGTGTTTGTCTGGCTTAGTATCTTTACCGCGATCCTCTGGAGTGATGGAAACTGAGCACCGTATGACAACCACCAGCTTACAGGATCACCTTGCAGAGCAGCCAATCTTGCTGATGGTGATGCAAATTGGCCTTGCATCATTTGCATTCTTCCCGCCTAAAAATATCAAAAACTGTGAATATAAATTCATATAATTACGAAATCAATTGTTAATAAAAATTCACACCTCTAGCATGCATGTCGCTTGTTCTTGAGGGCTACTAATCATTTTTGATATAATTTCACTGAGACAAATTTGGGGCTGAGAAATTTCATTGTTGATGAGATTGGCTGCTGGGTTGTAGATATAATATGGATTCAGAAAATGCGCTGCAGCATGAAGAGGAGAACTCAACTGATCTTTCCATCGTCGGTTAATCACACCTATAATAGAATTATTTCGAGTTTTACCAAACCCCTTTCTATTGTTTCCACACATGTAGCAAGTGCATGAAACAAATAACCCATGGTAGGTTTATCTGAATCCAAGAAACGGATCATTTTCAATAAAGGACCAACCATCATGCATGCATTTTGGCATGTGTGCCAAAACATCTCATTCAAAATAATTTTTTTCAAATCTTTAGCCGTACGAGTTTTTCCTTCTGGCGAGTTCACAAATTCTTGGTCTACAAAAAGACTCTCGATTGCATTACGTTGATCAATGATACTTTTGATTGCGATAAAATTTGTCGCAAACCTTGTTAAGCCAGGGCGCAATAGATTGCGTCCCCCAGAATGTTGTCTGAATCTAACAAGAACCCAACCATGATTATAAATAAGCACAGGCTAGCTATGTCTTTGATCATGAAACCAACTACTCTTTTTACTTTTTTTTTTGTTTTATTTCTTTAACTTTTGAGTCTGAACTCTAAAGTACAGACCACATGTAGCATATACTGTACACACCTCCAAATACAAAAGAAAAAGATAAATCGACTCCCTGACTTCCCTCTCTCACTCTCTTTTTCTCTAGCTAGTCTCTGACTCTCTTCCTGTTGCATTCCTTGTTGGTTAGTCTTGTAGCAAGTAGCTAAGAGCCTAGGAGTATTATTTGACAACAAAGTTTTGACTGCTTTTGAATCTGAATATGCATTATTGAAATATTGGGGAATGCATTGAACTATTCGAGTGACAACTTGAACATATCAAGTGGATAGTGATAGTATGCGTGTATAAATATTGTCGGTAGACGATAACTACAATGCATTGTTATAAGTCATAGACTTAGGGTTGTGAAATTTACTAGATATCCATAAATTTGTATGTTAAAAACCCATAAACAAATAAATAAAAAATCAAATAAATAAATTAAACCAAAAAAATGAAAAAACGTAGTAACAACGTTATTTAGACCCGTTGTAACCGTTTTCACAGCTGTAATTACCTTTACATAGGAAATTCAGATCACAAATTATTTATTTTTCTTATTTAACCGTTATCACACCCGTTATTTTAAAAAAAAAACGTCAAAAAAACACGTTTTATTCCTATATAACGCGTTTTTGACCCAAAACGTGCTCACACCCGTCAAAACACGTTATAACGGTCACGCCTAGTACCTGTGACCTGGGCCGTGACCCGTTTTCCGAACCTTGTGTCAAAGTAAATGATGCACCAGTTCTTCATCACTTCATGATTCAAGTTTGAAAGGCAGCTTGAAGGTCCTTATCAATGAACGTATACACACTTTTCCTCGAACTTAATTTCTTTTTCTTTTAATTCAATGAATGGACACAAGTTTCTTCATTCTTGAAAATGATATGTTTGACAAACAAACCATACATGTTTTCTTGACATTGAATTTTCATTGGAAATAAGAAGTTGACCAAGAAAAACCATTCATAATTCTTTTTGCTTCTTCTTAAATTTGAGTTTGTCGCCAACAGCACAGAGGAATGATGATCAAGATGAAGAAAAAAGGTTCTACTGGTTGTAGTACTACGACAACTATGATGATCGGGATGACAGCTTTTGCCGTATCCGTCTTGCTTTACTTAATTCACCGTCTTAGTACTGGTTTCTTATTCAACATCAATGATTCGATTTCGTCGCCATCAGCGTTATCAAAGTTGACGGAGAAATATCAAGGTAACCACCCCTAATCTTAATCTTGACACCATTTTTTCCCTCTTCTAAATGTTTATCATTATTTGCTGAGAAATCAAAACATTATCTGATTAGTTTAAGACTCGTTTTAGACTTAATCATACTTGTTCTGGCAGGAATTTTTAAATCCGAACTGATCAAGGAAAAAACTCATGATGATCATGACTTGATGAATATCATCGAAAAACAACCAACATATGAAGAACACCAACCCAAACCAAAACCCAACCAATTCATCATTATCAACTGCGATACAAGTCACGATCGGTATGATCTTTGCATATTAAACAGCACAACAACCTTAGACCCAACAAATTCAACTTTTTACGTAGACAATGACTCATCATCAGTAATTACCACACCACCTAATAAAACAATTCATAAAATCAGACCATACCCAAGGAAATGGGAGAATTTCACAATGGCACGTATCAAGGAACTAACCATCGTCACAACATCTACGAAAATCGACTGCCAGATCCAACACCAAGCTCCAGCTCTTGTATTCAGTGCAGGTGGATACACAGGAAATCTCTTCCATGACTTCAACGATGGATTCATCCCACTTTTTGTAACTATCCGGTCAGCGTTCCCCAATGGGATTGCCCCTATCCTCGTCGTCTCTCATTGTCGTGAATGGTGGCTTAAAAAGTATGCTGAGTTACTTAGACAATTCTCTCCTTACCCGATTATAAACCTCGACAACGATTCTAAAACTCATTGTTTTCCATCTACAACTACTGTAGGTCTCATTTCTCATGGTTACATGACTATAAACCCAACATTGTTACCCAACTCCGATTCATTTCTAGATTTTCGAAAACTAGTTGGATCTGCCTACGACACAAAAACAAGTCATTATAATCAGCAAGCGCCTTCCAGACCGCGTCTAGTACTAACGAGTCGAACAGGTAGAAGTCGTGTCATTTTGAACCAAGCTGAAGTTATATTACTAGCAAAAGAAGTTGGTTTCGAAGTATCGGTATTTGAACCGAATGAGCACACATCATTAAAACAAGCTTACAAACTGATAAATTCAAGTCATGTGATGGTTGGTGTTCATAGAGCTGCATTGACACACTCATTGTTTCTTAGACCGAAGTCGATTCTTATACAAGTGGTACCAGTTGGGATAGATTGGCTTGCCGAGACGTGTTTTGGTAAGTCGGCTAAAGATATGGGGTTAGAGTATATGGAGTGTAGAATTAATGTAAATGAGAGTAGTTTGGTGGACAAGTATGGAAAGGATCATTTGGTTTTGAAAGATCCTAAGGCGGTCATGAAAGATAATTTGTCGCATACTAAGGATATTTATTTGAATGACCAGAATGTTAACGTTGATTTGGTTAGGTTTAGAAGGTACCTGACGAGTGCATACAAGAAGGCGAAAATTTTCATGGATGAACTGTAAATTAACCAATTTGAAAAGAATGGTATTCACCAAATAAGTAAATAGTTGTAAATGGTTGAACTTATGTGTGCGTTAATGGCAACTGAAAGATGAAACTTAGCTTATATAAAGACAACTCTCTTTATTGATGTTTAGAAAATCTCTCAAAACTAAACACAAGCTCTAATCTTGCTCATATGATCAACCACAACTTTGGTGATCATATATATATAGAACTATGAATTCCTTTTCCTAGTCCTATTACCTTATTACATGTCTTTCCTTTTCTTAGAACTAGATGACTTCTAATTCCCTTAGGATTACATCAATTTCCTAATCTTGTCCTAACCAGCTTGTTAGTGACTTCTTTGTTGAAGTTTAACCAACATTCTCCCCGTTAAGCTTCAATCTTACCCGTGTCATATGTTGTACTCCAATCAGTTGTCTCATTTCTTCAAACTTGATCCGAGCTAATGCCTTTGTCAATATGTCTGCTTTCTGCTCAGTTCCTGGTATGTGTTCTACATTGATGATCTCCTTCTCGATACATTCTCGTATGAAATGATACCTTTTGTGAATGTGTTTCGTCTTCCCATGAAACACTGGATTTTTAGTAAGTGCAATTGCATACTTATTATCAATCTTGATGAGAACTTTTCCAGGTTCTCTTCCTTTGATTTCACCCAACAGTTCTTGAAGCCATATTGATTGTTTAGCTGCTTCTGTTGCGGCCATGAACTCAGCTTCACATGATGAGAGGGCTACAATGTCTTGCTTCTGTGAACACCATGTAATAGGTGCTTCACCTAGATAAAATATATGACCAGTTGTACCTCAACAAATCTGATTTCTCTTAAGATTTGATCTAACTTTGTATTCCAGGCTCGAGGAGCTTGTCTTAGACCATATAGAGCTTTTGATAACTTATAAACCTTATGCTCTTGTCCTTTTACTTCAAAACCTTCTGGTTGTTCAACATACACATCTTCTCGCAATTCACCATGTAAGAATGCCGTCTTAACGTCTAAGTGGTGAATTTCCCATGAATTTGATGCTGCCTCTGTAATCAATAAGCGTATTGTTTCAATTCTAGCGACTGGTGCGAATACTTCATCGAAATCTATGTTTGATTCTTGTACGTATCCTTTATCGACAAGCCTCGCTTTGTATTTGTTGATAGTACCATCAGCATTCCATTTTATCTTGAAGATCCACTTGATACCAATCACTTTTACCTCACTCGGCTTATCAACTAAAAACCAGGTCTTGTTTTTGTTGATTGAAACAATTTCTTCTCCACATGCTTGTGTCCATTTAGAAGAAACCTTTGCTTCCTTAAAGCTCCTTGGTTCATCATTAATAGAAAGTAGCATTATCTCACATTCTTCCACGGATTGAAGAACATAATCCTCCAAATAATGTGGCTTATGTATCTGTCTTGTTGATTTTCGCAGTGGAATAGGTTGAGCTACTTGAGCTCCATCGTTTTTTTCTCCTTCTTCTTCGTTATTCTCTGCGTTTTCGATGTTCTCTTTTTCTTCTTGATTATCATCGTCGTTTTCATCAGTGTTGGTGATTATGGGTCCTTTGACTGTATCAATTACTTCACCCCACCTCATGTGAAACATTCCTGGATCCCTTCTTGGTCCATCGTTAGTTTCTTTCCAGTTCCAGTTTCCTTTTTCATCGAATACCACATCTCGACTCACTATTACTCTTTTCGTTGTTGGATTGAATAATCTGTAAGCTTTGGATCCAGGCTCAATTCTTAAATTCACAAGAGTCTGAGATCGATCATCCAGTTTCTTAACAGTTGCAGAATCAACTTTTGCGTATGCTTTGCAACCAAACACTCTTAAATGATCTATGTTTGGTTTTCTCTTTCACAAACTTTCATATGGATTCATGTCTTTCAGAGCTTTCGTAGGTATCCTGTTTATTAGGTATGTGGAGTGTCGTACAGCTTCTCCCCATAGATAATTAGGTACCTTCATAGCCTTTATAGAACTTCTTGTCATCTCTATTAGAGTCCTGTTTCTCCTCTCCACCATTCCGTTTTGTTGTGGTATCCCTCGAACCATCTTGTTCTGAGACATAGTTCTTAAGGTTCTGAAACTTATTTTTCCTAACCTTGCATGCCACTTCCATGTCTGATCTTCCCGTGTTATATTCAGACACATTGGCCTTCCAATCATGAGACTTATCTTGTAGAGTCTATTCTGTGACCTTGAGACTCTAACTAAAAGTATTCCACTTGGGTCATGAACTATTAGATAATCTTGTCGCATTCTAACATCACATCCAACTTCTGTAGCTTGTCCTAAACTTAGAATGTTTCTTTGTAAATTTGGGATGAAGTAGATGTTTGTGACAAGCTTCTGTTCTCCGGTCTTGCTCTGAAATAGAATTGATCCTTTCCCTTCAATTTCTACAGAAGATCCATCCCCAAACTTCACTTGTCCTTTGATTTTATCATTGAGTTCAGAAAAGTAGTGTCTCTTACCAGTCATGTGATTGCTGGCTCCATTATCTAAATACCAGATTCCTTCTTCTCCATCCTTTGATTCGTAGTTCTTTGGTATTAACTTCTTTTCGTTTAAGAATACCACTTCGTGCATGAAAAGAGTTGTATCTGCTTCCCTTGTTTCATTCTTGTTTGCTTCTTCCATCTTTTGTATTCTTTCAGGGCATATAGAGGATAAGTGCCTTGGTTTATCACATCTGTAACAAGTAATGTTTGATCTATCCTTCTTTTCTTTCCCTTGGTTTTGATCATTCTGACTTGTTGTTCTATCTTGTGAGTTAAACCTTCCTCCCCTTCCTCGACCTCTGTTTACTCTACCACCTCTTCCACGACCTCTTCCTCTTGTCGCAGAGTTCTGTTGGTAAGAGTTTGTGTACAAGAGTTTTCCTTGAGTTTCTCCATTGTTTTCTTCATCAAGGATTCTCTCTTCATATGCTTTCAGTCTTCCAGTTGTATCTTCATAGCTAGTCTTCTTTAAATCTAAGACTTGTTCGAGAGAAGCTATGATATGAATATACTTGGATCTTGGTAAACTATTGAGAAACTTCTTTACCAGTTTATCTTCATCAATGGATTGTCCAAGTGACGCATCTTTTGAGGTTATCTCTGATAGCTTTCCTGCAAATCTATCAATAATATCAGTGTCTTTCATCTTCATTCTTTCAAGTTCAGACATTAAGGTTTGCAGACGGGCTTCTTTAACTCGATCAGCTCAGAGATTACGTGCCTTTATTGCACCCCAAATTTTCTTTGAAGTTTCTTGTTCACCAACTTGTAGAACAAGACATTCTGGTATTGCTTGAAAGAGTAATCCAATGACAACATTGTTTTTGTCTGGGTCCAATGTACCAGGATCAATTGTTTCCCAAACTTTGTAGATTTTCATCAGTACCTTCATTCTCATGGCCCATACTGTGTAGTTTGTGGCGTTGAGGATTGGAACTTGTATTGATGGTGGCGTGAACTGCTTTGCACCCACAATGGTGGTTTAGTTTTCCATGGCTCGGAAACAAGCTCTGATACCAATTAATGGCAACTGCAAGATGAAACTTAGCTTATATAAAAACAACTCTCTTTATTGATGTTTAGAAAATCTCTCAAAACTAAACACAAGATCTAATCTTGCTCATATGATCAACCACAACTTTGGTGATCATATATATAGAACTATGAATTCCTTTTCCTAGTCCTATTACCTTATTACATGTCTTTCCTTTTCTTAGAACTAGATGACTTCTAATTCCCTTAGGATTACATCAATTTCCTAATGTTGTCCTAACCAGCTTGTTAGTGACTTCTATGTTGAAGTTTAACCAACATGCGTCTGCTCCCACTTTTTCACTAAATTTTCTAATATTGGAAACAACTCTGTTGCCTCTTTTATTCACAATTCTACAAAACTATTTTGCACTGATGAGCTTATCTCAGTTAATAGTGAAGCTTCCATTTTTATTTTATTTTTATTTTTTGATGTAAAGCGAGAATCATAACACTAGGCCAAATGCCCACATGTTAAGCAGGATGAAACTTTAGGTATAAATCCGCACATATCAAAGTTTAGCTCTAGCCCTGCACATATAACTGCAATTAAGGCATCAAATAATTGCTGCATTCTTAATTTGCTACAAGTATGTTTTGCCGTATAGCAAAATAAAATAAAATCCGAGTTCATGTATTAATCAACCAAGAATTGTTACTTGGAAAAGGCATAATATTTCCACAATGAACTTCCACAAGTGTCCGGTTCAAAAGAAAAATCACTTTGTAATCCTCACTCTTTACTGCAAAGTCTCAGACCCAGCCAAAGTACGACGAACACCAAAGCTACATAACCTGACAAAGGTATATCTCTAAACCACCTTGAGACGTTTCTTCTGCAAATCCAATGACTGTTTTCCTCATCTCTTTCATTAACCAACTGCAGTGGTTTATGGAGTTCCTCTTCATTTTCTTCCTTGAATGGAATATCCTTCTTCTCTCTTTCATTAACTATCTGCAGTAGTTTTTGGTAGACGGCTTCCTCTTCATTTTCTTTCTCAAATGGAGTAGCACTTGATGAACCTAATTTTAAATTGGTTCCCATGGAGAAATGAGTGTCATCCTCTTCCTCTTCATTTTCACCAGCGTCGGAGTTCACGTCCTGCAGAACGTTCCACTGTGATGTATATTGTGGAACCTTAGCTCGAGACATAATTGCTACATTAGGCTGTTTCAATTGAGGCACATTGCGCTCTGAGACTCTCTCACTTTCAACTTGATTATCATGTTTAGAATCCAGTTTCGGCTTATCAATGTGCAAGGATTCAAACAGTGAGACCAAATTACCGGTCTGAGTACGGTCAAGTTCAAACCAAAAATGATGTTCAGTGTAGTAGTTGTCTATGAGTACTGGCTTGTACTGGTCTTCCAACAGTGACTTGCATTGCTTTCTGACACAAATGCGAACCTGAGCGCGGATATTTATGGAAACTAGAAATCAACTGCATGTTAATAACCTAAGGAAAGAAAAAATTCTAGGTACTTTCACCATTGAGATTACCTGCGCAGGATATTTAGTAAGCTCTTGACCATCTTCACTCCATCCATATGGGTTGATATTCATTTCCCCATTGCTTGCAGCTTCAAAAATTCCATGCATTTTTCGATCAGAGTAATTGAACAAGAAAAGCGTGAACCCAGGTTTGATCTTCCTTATGTATAAGATATGGAAAGCTGGTAAACCTGTTACAATTAGCAAAATGAATTTCTCAACACATAAATTAGTGCAATTCGACTACAAAATAGACCTCGGAGGTGGACAAGTTGGGCGGATGAACTAACCAAATATCTTGTTAGTGAGGCATTCGTTCATGGTGTGCCTTGTACAGCCAAGTATGACGCCTCCAAGTTCATCAGTCCTCAAATTCCTTGCTGTTACACTGCAGTTAACACTTGGATGCCGCACAACTCTTTCCGGTAAAGGGTTCGTCTTTTTCTTCCTCCCCGCCCCCATTTCTCTTAACCCAGATTATACAAAACAAGATTTATAATCGACAATCATAAATACACTACGCACAGCATCAAAACCATTACCAATATACACATCTATTTTTTGGTCAAAGAATACAATTATAGACATCAAAGCAGTGCAAAATGCTAGTCGTATCGGATAACTCCAGCATGCGGCAAACAAAAGAACTGAGATTATACAAGCATATTAGCATACCCCTTTTTCTCGTTTGCAAATGACGGGCAGGCACCAAACGCATGATTGTAAGATTGTAACATCAACAAGCACATAGAAACAGAAGTTTTAGCACAAACCCCCAATTGAAAACACAACTGAAACGCCAAAAATAACACCAAATCCAACACAAATCCTGAATCCACAATCAAAAGTCACATTCTTCAGATGCGGACAAAACAAAAGCACAATTTGTCAAAAAAAAAAAATTGATCGATAGAGAATTTGTTGCTGACGTGATGAATTTCGAAATCAGGTTACAAATTTTGAACTCAGGTTACAGGTATGATCACCCAATGACTTTACCCCTGTACTACAGTGATATCGGTATTTTTGTCAAAAATTTTGTCAAAATTTAGCATCAACCCATGAAATAAACAGAACCCACAACTTCAAGCATCAACAAAGAAAACAAATCCAAGATATAAAAATCAATTAAACAGTGAAAGAAAAATGGTGCATTGCAAACAAACGAAAATCATGTACAAGTACTATCAACTTTAAAGAGAAACTAAATGAAGGAGAAAGGACATTGTTTACCTTAGAAACAAGGGGTAGATTAAGAAGCACCTCAAGAAACCTAGAGAAATTTAGGGATCGAGAAATGGGTTTTCACTTTCAGTTCAAGAATGCAGACAGAAAATGTGACCGCACCAAAGAGGAATGGAAGCTCGAGAGTGTTTATGGGAGTGAGCTGTTCAAAATATCTAAAAAGTGCAAAATTTACACCACTTATGATAATCTGCAACATGTAGTAAGATAACAAGTTCAGTGCGTAAGAAAGATTCTAATCTTGTGGAAAAAAATTGACTAAGAAAGTCAACGAGGTTAATGATCATCTGGAATTTTGCGTGATCAGGATTGTCCTGGGTATTAGGATTAGGTGGAAACCGAATTGCATTTTTGATGTAAAAATTAAATCAAGCAAAAATGGGTCACTTTTACTTTATCGCAATGGGAGAGTGGTCAAATGATTTTGCTTATTTTAGTTATGGGTGTTGTGGTCCCTGTGGATATCTTTTTAATGTGGTGTAAGAGGGTCTGGGGAATTTGTTTAAATCAAAAATGTTTGCATGTGATTTTTATTTAACTTTTTTTTTTCTTTCTTTTTTATAAGATAACAATTATTACATGAAACTATGAAACTAGTTGGAAGCCTAACAAGTTAAACTCCAACAACTTACTACTACATTAATTGAACAGGTTGCTGTGCTAGCCTACTAGCGAGTCCCATGGATAACCTAGTCAAAGGAGTCAAAACGAATGGGGGCTCAGATTGTGTCACAAGGGGCAAACTAACTCTACCTTCCATGTTAATTTCTGTAATATTACGCCATTGAAACCTGGGACCTCCTGGAACGCATGAAACTTTGGGGAACGAGGATGACCAGCTGAGCTAGGTGTCGGTTCTTAACTCTACCTTCCATGTTAATTTCTGCAATATTACGCCATTGAAATCTGGGACCTCCTGGAACGCAAACTTTGGGGAACGAAGATGACCGGCTGAGCTAGGTGTCGGTTCTTATTATTAATATTTCTACTTATAACTGGATAAATAAATTATTTACATGCGGTGGTTAAGAGAATTTGTTGGGAGCCTCGCAATAAGGTGGCCCCCAATCTTTTTCGCCTATTTTTACATTATGTTGAAGTCGTGGAAAAAATGTAGTTCTTTAATCTTTTCAAAAGAGCAATCATTTCCTCTCCAATTTTTCCAAAGACAGAAAAGGATAAAAAACACCAAAACTATATTCTTGAGTGTTGTATTTGTCCAATCATTTCCTCTCTACGTTTTCCAAAGACGGAAAAGGATAAAACACCAAAACTATATTCTTGAGTGTTGTATTTGTCCAAGTAATTGTTAGTGTTTGTAGGTGATAGCATTAAAGGCAGCATGACCCGGTCTGAAAGCATGAATACCTCCCCACTGAAAGGGGAAATGCCAGTAACGTCGAAACAAATGTCTTTACCACTATCCCAGTTGTATATAAGGATATCAGCTGCTCTCAAATCTGCACCATTATCGAAAAGAATACATTAGGCTACTTCTTTTCTAGCGGACACCCCTACTCGAAAACAAGCTTCAGCAAGTGTGTCACGAATAAGGTCGTGCCAAAATTTAAGACCGACATCATTGGCGCAACGTAAGGCATGATCACCAAAAATATTCATCTCTCCGTTGAAGCTGGAGCATAAACTACCATTTGCGAAAAGTGGGATGCCTAGATGGTACCAGAGGACGGAATTGAACTGGCGCCGTCTGATACTTTGGTTAAGCCCACTAATAGGAACAACCAATAGATAATCTGGTTCATTCTTGATCTTGTTACATTTCCATAAGACCGAATCTCGTTCAATCATGAGGTATTTCGTGGATACTTCCTTCTTTATAGTTTCGAAGTATGTAACGGTCAATGTTCACATAAGATAGGGGGTAGTGTCGATGTCGCTGAAAGTTGGGGGGAAAGATCCACATACCTGTATGTAATGGTTAAGAGCATGCTGATAGATGGGACTCGAACCTATCACACGAGCATTGCGGAGAATGTTTTCTTTTAGAGGCTTAGTCTGAGCATAAGATGCAAGGAAACAATATTGGTTAGTATCTGACATGGTGTAGATGCCAAGCCTACCGTCTCTGACAGGTAAAGTTGCGATTCTCCGTTGTAGGGGACCAAAGCTAGGACCATCACCGATGATTAGTTGTTGAAAGTAATGAAACAGATGATTATCAAAACACGCCTGCACTTACTGAATTGTTGTTTGGTATGTGGTACGTACGCGGCGCGAAATAAAATCTAGATGCCCCAGTGAGAATATGGAAAACTGATAGCTCACTTTGAGGGTCTTTTAGTTTACAGACATATTTTTTTCAATTTAATCGTCTTGTTTATTCTATCTGTAACCAGTTGACTACGAAATTGGGTGTCTAAGCTAACTAGACCCCCGAGAAATAAATTTTTTTAGTAAATAAAATGCCATTAGTGGTTCTTCGTTGACTGGTGCAATTATTATGATACAACTTCTGATCATTATTGCTTTATAACCACGCCCTTCTAAGTTAACTATTTTTTTCGCCATTAATATGGCATGTTTGGATATCATAAGAATTATTGATTATGTTTCTTTGGAAGTAGAAGTCAATCTGAAAATCCAAAAGAAATATTTTTTGTTCTGTAAAAAACTTCACTTTTTTTACTTTTAGAAACCATTTTGAAATTATATCGCCAAGCTAATATCTAATTTATTGACTTCAAAAGTCGAAAAACGACAACTATTCTTAGTTAGCTAATCATCTCTTTAAAATGATAAACCCGAGGTATATTTACTAGATATTAGTTAATGGCAACCACCTTCGAACGAAATTATTATGAGTTTATCAAAATTTCGCCGATATTCTCAGAGGTATTATCAAACTCCAACCCCATCTTTTAACTATAAAGAGAGATAGAATAACCGTTGAACAAATAAATCATGTAAATCAGAACACAACTTTTAGTTTCGCTTGCATGACTATTTGATATTCTCAATTAGATTTGAAAAAGTAAAATTATTTACATGTTATGTTCGTCGACATATATAAAGTGGTCTAAGGAACAATAACTCTCTTAGCATTATTCTAATAGACATGTTTTCAAGCAACACCTTTAATGTATTCGTTAGAGATCAACATATGTCTTCAATAGTTTTTTACCCCATAAATAAGAACATATTTTTGCATCTGTGACACCCAGTCTCCAATCTTTTTACACTATCAATATAGACAGATTTACATCTTTGTGACACCCCAATTAATATATTTTCGTCTTTCCTTTGGCCTCATGTATGCATTCATCATAAGTTATTTATGATAAGTGACACTTTGAATGCATTTGCTAAAGATCGGTAAATACTTTAAATCCGTACGCATAATATTTTATTTTTCTATCTAGCTCATCCCAACAATTAACAATATGACGTGTCTGCATTAGTCAATAAGGAAACCCAAGTTTAGTGGACTAAATAATTAACACGTTGAAAACAACATCATTATTATTAGGGTTTGTAACTATATATATATATATATATATATATATATATATGTAACCAATATAACAACCATTCTAAAATGAATATCAACTCGTTAAAATAAAAGTGTTCGTCGTGCTTATTATAGTTATGCTTTTGTCATATAAATCGTTAAAGGTGGTTGTCAAACATTATATTTATGTAGAGAGAGAGCATTAAAATATCAACATATCAGTAGATAAATTTTACTATGAAAAACAACCACTATAGTACGGTATTTATTATTTTAGGAAAACCAAATTTAAAAAAAAAAATATTTACACTAATAATAGATTAACCATGATGAAATATGAAATTATAAATCTAACAAAAAAAAGACCATCGGATTAGATTCTTTGAATGAAAGAACACATGTGAAAATGTAATTTAGCCAAGGTAAAACCAATTCATGAACCTTTTTTTTCTCATTGTTTGATCATGGTACGTTGAGGAAATAGCATGTCGGACTATTGTATTTAGTATTCAATTTGGCACTTTGTACCATTGCATTAGAGCAACAGGAAGTTGATATATACAATATTTGAATTTCTATATTTTGTTTTCTTGATTTTTTTTCTCGAAGTTTGCAACTCTTAGGGAACATTAAAAACTCCTATAAATGCAAAACCAACCACGACTCCTTCAAGAATAACAACTCGGTTTCTTCTTAGTGCAAGCTTCAAACTAAAAACTAGGCTCAACGCTTCCATGCCCGCTAACAACATAGTTCTGAAACCATAATAGTCACAGGAATGACCGTTATCTATTCCACTTATTAAATACTCAAACCTCTATTAGAACACCGAGTGATGGGCTTATTAATGCCAATTGCGGTGTAAACTCCCATGAAACTTCCAATAATAATAGCTGTAATTATTTTTTATGAAAAACAAGTGTACTAAAATGTTTGAACTCGCAAAAAAAAAAATCATACAAGAGAAAGTATTCATATATGAAAAGAAACAAAGTCATACCATAAAAGGAAAATTGTATACAAAATATATTCTTTAGCAAACATTCATATGCAAAAAATGTAAACTCACATTTGAGCATAGCGTGTGTTTATCACATCCATAATTTACTTAGTATGAAAGCACATACTATATATAATAAGGAAATATGAAGGCAATGTCGAGTTTTGCCGTGATATTCTTAAAACTTTTTTTGTACAACATATTATATTTTAATAAATATAGTATTATAATGACGTACTATGGCACTAGATATATTTTGTGTGCAAAACAAAATTTATAGGTAGAAGTGAAGAAGGGTATAAAGCGATCCAAGTTGAAAACTGTTGAATGTAATGAGAATAAGGGGGTTACATAGAAATATGACTCATTGTAGGATCAGAATCTCGCAACGATAATGTCTCAGCGAAATTATCAACAACACAACACAACAGTGTCGCAGAATAATTTCATAAATGATACGATAAACGACGTCAGCTAGAATCATGAGAAAGATGTGATAGTCCTGCGAAAATTAGAGAGCTTGCGAGATTAACATTTGTAAGGTTGCGAGAATGTCGCAGACCATATCCGAAAATAAAGGACAGATTAGCTGTCATCCACTATGTATTTCCCTATAAATAGTCGTTTAAGTTGTAAAGAAAAGAGAGAGATCTTTTTTGAGTAAGAAACAAGTAAATATGAGAGAGAAAGTCTAGAGCAGAGGTCAATCTTGATTCCTTTATCTTTTCTTGTAAGAATATTCAAAGATTGATCAATAAAATTAAGAGTGTAAATCTAAAACTGAGTTGAATAATAATGAAATCATATGAGGGGTGTAGTGTAGGATTTCCTGCAACTACATAATGGCGCTAGAAACAGGGACGTATTGAAGATTATTCTAGAAAATTTGAAGATTAATATTGAGATTTGTGAAGATTTAGAGTGATTGATTAAGAATTTTACATAATTTCTTGCAATTTGTTAACATTGAAGAAATGGCTAGAAGAAGAAATACATCTGAACAACCGACTACAATTAAAAGAAGCAAGAGAATTGCTGGAAGAGAAAGAAGTAAAATGGGAGAATCTACTAGAATGAGAAGTAATAGAGAAAATCAAATTCAACCACCAATTCAACAAACACTAGTACAAGGGAGGAATACAGATTATGATAGGGTGCGTATACACACTTGGCAATCAAATTCAGCATAAGAAGTAGAAGAAGAGCCCCAAACCAGAAGCCATAGACAGGTAGAGAGAAATCAAGAAGAAGATGAAGGAATAATTCATAGAGATGAGGAAATTGGAGCGTTAGAAACGTTAAGACGAAAAATACATGAAAAAAGAAGAGCTGGGGCAGAAGAACGTGCAAATCTAACAAGGAAAAATCATGAATTGAGGATGGAAAATATAAGACTACATAGTAGAAGATCGAGAAGTATTACAAATCATATTCAAGATCGACTAGAAGAGAAATGAGGCGAAACTCACCCACAATTAATGCTGGAAACAATATTCAAGAAGAAATATCAAATCCTAATGAAGAATATCGCGAAAATAGAGAAAGAGTTGATGATCGTTACGTCCCACAAAATGAAACTTTTGATGATGGGAAAAATGGTAGAAATCAAGAGAACGAACAACGCCAGAGACGAAATGACCAAGATGGCGAAGGAAATCGAGAGGAAGGAAGAAGAATTTTACATGAAAGAGAAACTCAAAGAAATCAATAGATGATTGAAGAAGAAATTGAAAGACATTATGCTGAACAAGCACATTTAATTTGCAAACATGAAAGATTGAGAGCTGAAATGGAAGAACAAGAGCTTCAGGAGACAATTCGCCAGAACAATCACGACAATCGAGAAAGAAGGCGTACACAAAACCGGAATAACGGTAATCTCAATGAAGAGTATGATAGAGTATAGAGGATGGCTGAAAAACAGCGAATGGAATTGATAAGAAATGAAAAAAATCATGGAGGAGAAAATGAAAGGCATCATCATATGCGAATTCAAGATAGAGATAATGAAGAAGAAATGCAAAATTTCGCGAGAGAAGAAAGACATGAACGCAGAAGAAGAGAGGCGAAATTAAAAAGACCAATGGATTAAAATTCAGGTGTAAATAAACAAATCTTGAAAGAGTTAGAAGAAATGAGAGGAATGCTAAATAATAGAGGAGAAGTAGGAAGAAGACAATTGGATGAAGCAATAGAAGAAGCTGTGAAAACTCCATTTACAAGGGAAATACAATTAGGAGGAATACCACCGAAATGCAATTTGCCCGCATTAACCAGCATTTTTGATGGAACAACTTGTGCAATTCAACATATTAAAGCCTATGTGAGGTGCATGTTGCAATGGGAAAATCATGATGTCGTATTGTGCAAATATTTCGCATACATCTTAACAGGAGAGGCGTTAAAATGGTTTGAAGGTCTACCAAAGAATACAATAACATCCTTCAATCATTTGCAGACTACATTCCTAGGGGCATATATAAGTAATAATTCTTCGAGACCTGGTATAGAAGATGTGTTTGGATTAAAACAAAGGATTGACGAAAGTTTGAAACACCTGACTAAAAGATGGGAACTATGTGTAGCGAAATGGCTGGCCGTGTGGATGAGAGATATCTTATATTATCATTTATTAATGCTATGTTTGCAACAAACCTATTGTATGTCCAAATTTTCAGAGTCAAGAATACGATCACAATGACTGAATTGCGAGAACTTCAAGAAGAATACATTTCTCTAGAGGAAAGCCAAAATGAAATGGAATCATATCCAGTTGCGAACACCATCTCACAAACAACGAATGCAAGCTTATTACCCAAGCTAATAAACACAGTAGCGAATACTTTGCAAGTACAACAAGAGAAGGTGACGGGTAACAATAAACATAAACTGGTGGCTATGGGAAGTTGAGATCAAGAGGAGTATAAAAGAGAAAGAAATTTCTACAATCGTGGTGGAAATAACTAGATTCAAATACTCGATCAACCACAAGAAACTTATGGAGGTCAAAGACAAAACTATAATAAAGGACAAGGAGGTCACAAGGTAGTATGGGAAGAAATTAAGATGCCACCTCTAAATGCAAGTGTGGAGAAAATATGGGAAGCTATAATTTTGATGGAGAATATACCAACACCATGGAACATGGGAAAAGAACCACCTCCAAACCACAGAAGCCATGAGTTTTGTTCTTATCATCATTTTCATGGACATACAACAAATGATTGCAGAAATTTAAAAAGAATTATTTTGAGAATGATAGATCAAGGAAAACTAAACCACTTTTTGGTAGGGAACCCACAATCTCAACCATTGCCACCACCACCAGAGCATCACAAAGTAACACGATGAAAAAGAAGGAAACATTCTTCATAGAAGTTGGTGCAAAAGCAAAAATCTATTCTGTCACTCTATCGTACATTCATATAAGACAATTGAAGATTTTCATGACAATGTTTTGAGTAGAGTGTTCGCAAGAGATAACGATGGAAGAGAAATTATGAATATTGCGAAAATCTCGCCACTAGAGGAATGGCAGAAAAGATCATTTCTTTTACCGCAGAAGAAATTCCCGAAGGTGAAGAGGTGCATGATAATCCATTGGTAGTAAAATTAGAAATTAATCCAAAACCGAAAGAAGATGAGGATGATGAAGCTGAAGATTCATGGGCAATTAATAGAATTCTAATCGATACTGGAAGCTCTGTGAACATCTTATTTTATCATACTTATAAAACTATGGGAGGAAGAGATGATGATCTTATACCATCAACATATAAGATATATGGTTTTAATGGTACTGCTAACAAGCCTAAAGGGGAGGTTACTATGCGAATTCCATTGAAGGGAATATCTTCGAAATCTTATTTGTGTCGTTGATGTAGAATCACCCTACAATGCGTTAATTGGTCGACCTTGGCTACATGGGATTCTAGGTGTAGCTTCAACTTTCCACCAGTGCATCAAATTCCCTCACCCCAGTGGTGTAGGAATCATAAAGGGAGATTGGGTTGAAGGAAAGAGGTGTTACGAAACTGAGATAGAATCTTGCGAAGGAAGAGCAAACAAGAAGGAAAACTGGCGACACAAAATCAAAGATACACAAGAAGTGAGAGGTTGATGGTGGATGCAATCGAAAGAAAAGAGAAGAGATGTTGCGAAACTAATGCTAGCTCAGAATAAAAATGATGAACATACCACTACCAAGGAAGCAGTAGTAGCAGAAAATAATAAAGAAGCAGAGGATGGCAAAGGTAATAAAAACAAGAAATGTATGAATGATTAAGTTGTTGCGACACTCTCGCAATAAGTAAAATTCTCAAAATACATTTATTGAATGAATGACAAATTGAGATTGCGAAATCAAATACAATATGATGATGTGCGAGACTCTCGCAGAGATAATGAATTTTACAGAAGACAATCAGAGAAAAATGACAAAAGAGAAAGGGCGAACCTTTATGGCGTACACCCTAGTTCGCGAATACAATTTCGCAAGAGGCAAATGTAAGACCTAAAGTACGTCATATAAGGGGGTACCTGTTGCATGGCTCAGGGAAAGGCTACACCGCCACCGGAACCTGAGTCATGGAGATTTGGGGTCAATAAAGCCCATCCGGGAGAGGCACCTTGGATTCTCAGCTTAAGCATATGACTTAGGTTGGGCGACTAAGGTAATAAGGACTCTCCCAAGGAGTGCAGATCTGATCAAGGCGCCGAGGTACACGGTTGAGTCAAGAGTGCCAGGGACGTTTGAAGCGTACTTTGCCATTCTTGACAAGTCTTGGCTTATACTGCACTCGGCCTGAAGAAAACCCCACTTAGGGTGCAGTCTCGTAACCATAAGCCCTATAGGTAAAAGGGATAAGAGGCTGCGAAAACAACTGGTTGTTGTTAAGACTGGATGGGAGGAGCTAACCTTGTATGGTAGAAGTACGCCTCCTTGAAGGGGCAACCAGGGGGAGATAAGGGCGGCACCCTCCATTAGGGAGCTGATAAGTGTCTTAAGACGCAAATGTCATGAGGCTTTTTATTCGCAAGGGTATTAAGGCTTGTCATATTTGTGCAACAATCCTGAAGAGGCAATAATACAAAAAAAAGATAAGACGAGATCAATGGGTTTTCGCATGAAAGTGCGAAGACGTCCTGCGATTTCGTCGCAAGACGGCAATGTCATGGGGCTTTATTTTCGCAAGAATATTTAGGCCTGTCATATTGTCGCAACATTCCTGAAGAGGCCATAATACAAAAGAAAAAGTTAAGGCAAGATCAATGGGTTTTTGCATGAAAGTGCAAGGACGTCCTGCGATTTTGTCGCAATGACAAGAGGTGGCATAATAAGACCTTTAATTAGGAAGGCAAAATAAGACCACACAGGAATGAGATTTTGAAAAGAATCAAAATTCACTTCGCATAAGATTGCGAAATTATACATAATTAACTGCGAAATTGAGGCATAAAATAAGAAAAATTTATAAAATCTCTCATTTGGATACAAATAACAGAGGCAAGTATGGGAATGAATGAAATTAGAAAATGTTATTTGTCTCCATATGATAGATTTACTCAAAGATTCAAAAATTAATGATTATATTGATTAACTGTATTGCAAGGAAGAATTGTTTTAATGAATGCAGGTCAAAATGAAAGAAACACAAATATACAGAAAGAAGGAATAAATGTACAAGTATTACAGAGAATCAAAGAAAGAAACAAAGACTACTTCTTAGTTGATCCTTCATTATCTTCATCAGACTTGTTCCCTTCTTCGTCTGCGTCAGAATCTTCATCACCATCAGAACCTTCATCACCATCAGATTCTTCATCATCAGCTTCGCTATCAGAAATAATCAGACTGGGAGTATTCTGTGGGATCTCTTCCAAGAGACAAGGATAATCAGAATGAGGGATATTATGATCGTCACAAACCATTTGGATAGTTTGATTGCGAAAATGCATAGCATCATTCTTAAAATTCGCAACAGTGATCTTGATTTGATTCTTTAATCTAGAATACTTGTCGTTGCGAGAAGAAAGATTCTTTGCGAGTTCCTCCTTTTCAGCTTCGAGTTCCTCAATCTTTTCACGATATCTACTTTCAGAATCTGCGAGAAAGACAATCAATTAACTTGATGAAAATTCATAAGAAGCAAAAGATTAGTAAAGAAGAGCAGTTAGTAACCTTCTCTGTCAGAAATCATATCTCTAATCAAGGTTGTATGCTCAACTTGGAGACTAACATTTACACCTAAATCTTTTCTGGCATCATCTAAGATTTTCGCAGCCCAAACAAATTCATCCTCATTACTTATAAGAAGACGAGAACGAATTTGGTTTTCCCTTTCGCAGAGATCGATGTTCTTGCGGCTAGCTTCATCTCGTTCAAGTTGAACTTCAAGAAGAGTCTCTTGGAATTTCGCCAAAGCCTTAGCACCTTGATCAGAGATGCGATCCTTATCATCTTTGAGACCGCTAATTTTGGTTCTTAACTCATTTGTTTTCTCTTTAGAATCAAGAAAGAGAGGCTTAAATCGGTTGGCTAAGCCTAAACTAGATCTATGGTCAATTTCTAAGAGACGAAATTTAGATCTAAGCTCATTCAGAGAAAGAGATGAAATTCTATCATTTGAGAAACTATTTAAGGAATTATTAAGACGCTCAAGAAGGGTATCATTATCCAAGGCATTATGAAATGAACGAAGAAGGGTAGCTTCATCAGAAAGACCATAAATGTCTGCAAAAAAGATCATTTAAATAAGATAAAACAACAACATGAATGAATGAAGGAAAAAGAGAAAAGTAACATACCGTAAAGATGATTATTAGCTTGCTGAAGACTAGAGATTTTGTTCTTATACGAAGAAGAATCAATTTCTAGTTGTCCTTTTTTCTCGCGAAGACATTTGACTTCAGCTTCCAATTCTTCATTCTAAGATTTTCACATCTCCTTTCTAGATCTGAAGCAACAGCGAAAGAAGCTTTTCCAGACTGCTAGAAAATATAAAAAATATTAAAATAGAAAGAGATTTTAAATTACAACAATGAAAAAATAAATGGATAAAGCATACCAGACTATTGAGAGAATGCAAGAAATCAGGAGTCACTGACCTAGAAACTCCACGAAGAGAACTATCACCATCCAGCAAAGGAACATCATGGTCATAATAAAAAAAGAAAAGACCCGCTACACAGCTGGTCATAACCCTAACAATAATATTATTATTTTTATTTATTTATTATTTTTCTAGACCGGCTAAACAGCTAATCAATCATTCCCCTTTTTTTTTTCTTTTTTTTTTACACCCGCTACACAGCTGATCATGATTTGCAAAAAAAAAATCCTGAAAAAAGTAAAGTAAAAAGTTAACTACTCCCCCACACTTAAACATTACATTGTCCTCAATGTAATTGAGTCATCCAACGTACAAATTAAGATGAGAAATTCATAATATTGAAAAAGTAAATGAAAACATAAAAAATAAAATAAATATACCTATTGGAATGTACAGAAACAGATCCCCAAAAATTAACAGCCTGAAAATTTGGGGATCAACCTAGAATACAATATTTACAAACGACAGCTTCACAATTATGTTATGAAAATATGGTGACACTGAAACTGTCAGAAATAAAGGATTATCCCCAAACCTAGTTTTTATTTCATATGGAAGTGAGTATAGAAAAAAATATGGGAATACTATTGGGACTTGGGAATTATCAATCGGCTCATGCACTGTATCAGGAATAGGAAAATCCTCTGAGTACTTAGATGCAAAGTAATCCAACAACACTCTAGAAGCACGCAATTCTAACCCTAAATTAGGCAACTTTTGGAAGTCTAGGGGTCTAGAAACATCATCTAAGTTGGGTGAATTATCTTGTGGGATGGATTCATCTATGGAATTAGGAAAATCATCAACACAATCATCCATAAGGTCATCTTCAAATTCGGTCTGGAACAGAGAGTCACTACAAGACTGATCATCATCATCATTAAATAATTTTTGGCATTCCAATAATCTAAGTCTTTGTTCCAAACTAGGTGGTGTATGTTTATAATACTTCTCATATATCTCTAGAGGAGATTCTTCACTTACCTCATATGGAGTAGAAACTCCATACCATTGCCTACGCATGTATTCAGCAAGTGTCATCTCAGATGAGGTTTGTTGATAATTTGACTTTCTACGCATATATTCTGCCAGCGTTATCGTAGGTGACGTCTCCTCAGAAGAAGTCATCATCCTCAAAATGTCCCTGAAAAGAAATAAAAAAAAAAAACGCATAAAAAGGAAAAAGAAAATACTATACAAAATGAAAAATAAACCTAAAAAAATTAATCTAAAAACAAATCCGCGTCGGTGGCGCCAAAATGAAATAAATTTTTGATTGTGGTTGTTGTAGTAGTAAAGATTCGAACTCTAAGACTTGTTAAGATTAATTTTAAAGGAATAAAATAGAGAGTTACTGGGTCTAGGATTCGGCCAAACTCATATCAATAGGTTCAATTATTCATTCTCAAACAATTATCGCTCGACAAATAAAACAACATCGACTCTTATTCTTTCCAAGGTAGATTCTCCAAACATTAATTATAAATCGTAAGCATGGGACATCAAACATTTAAGCAAGCATGACCCATATAATAAAATAATAACTAATTTTTTCAAATCATAATTCTATTTTAATTAAGTGCAAAAGTCAAATAGAAAATAAAAAAAATTCACCCAAGTATGAAGTCCGGCTTCCTCCGTTGTCCCAGTGATGGGGTCTATGTCATCATGTTGTTGGAAACACGCTCAAAAATCATTATTATTGCTCAAAGGGTGTTTACAAATGATGAAAATGGAGAAATAATTCAAAATCGGGTTTGTAACAATTAAATTTGTTACAAACCAGAGAACTACGACCCTCGGCTGTGGGTCGTTATCACTGTAGCATATAAGACTGTCTTGCGACTGTCGATTCAATGTAGCATAAACGACTGCTTGTGTGGGTCAATGTTCTTCGTTCTTCACTGTTTTTCTGTTGCTGCTGCAGATTTCTCTGCAGCAATTCTCTCGACTCTGTAGCCTCCCCAATCACTCGATATCGAATCTAATAACCTCTAGCACTCTTTTGATACTCGACAGGATAAGAAAATATAGTAATAACTCGAAATCTTCACCATTTACTTCAAGAATATTTACCTTCCTTTTATGTAGCTGCACGAGAATATTTCTTTGTTTCTTATTCTTTCACGTGTCTGCAAACACCAACACACTCCAAACTCTCCTTATTTAGCTCATTCACGCTCCAAAAGTCTTTCAAACACGCTTAAACTTTGTGTAATCCCGTGATATGCACATTCGAACTTGTGCTTCTCTGTTTTCTTCCACACGATTATTCGGCCAAAACTAATCAATTCCAAGGACCTTACCAGCCCTGTTTGGTCAAAACATGCCCATACCAATCCACTGGGGTGATTGAATCTCTCCAGAAATCTCCCAAATCGAATACAACAACTCTCGGGTTTGCTCAAGAGAAACCTGTAACTCCCTGTTGCACTCAAACTTGATGATTCAGCCAAATTCAGATGAGTTAACCCATCATACCAGTCCTGTTTAAGTTAACTAAGTCCAACCCAATCAATTACGGTAATTGATTATCCACAGAACATCTTCAAAAACTCGAGAACAACCATCCTCCCCTGTTTAGCCTCAACAGAATTATTTAGCCCAGCTCTACCGATTCCGGAGAACATAGCATCCTTTTTCAGTCGAATACAGTCGTTCCAAAAAGTTTCAGCGATTGAATCTGCCTACAACACGTTCAAATCACAAACCCTAAATTCTGCCGTGAAAACCAAAAATTCCCGCCAAAATCCAAATTCAAACAGAGAAGATGACCTCCCCCTAATCCTGTACGTGTTTCCCTTTAGCACTTTCCTTATGTGGTGTAAATAGTAAGGAAGGCGTCCCTTATCCATTGACATGTCCCTTATCCAAAGTGGGGGTGGTGCAAAAACCACGTTTCGAGCAACTTTCTCCATAGGAGCTTATTTCCTTGAATTGACTTAAAACAAATTTATTAGTGATAAAATGAGTCCCAGATAATGTATTTATGGGTGAAAATGTGTTGCACTTTCGTGATTATCACATCACAAATTGTAGCGAGATCTTTACAGGTGTTAGCGAATTGACTATCTCACATTCCTTGTAAAGAATCAGAAAAGAGGCCAGAGAGTTTAGCCATAGAAGATTCAGATGGAGACTCTTCTATCTCAGCAAGGTCGTCATTATTCTCATCATCCTCATCATTCTCGAAGTTTTCATGAGAAGGAATATTTGAAGGAGAGGAAGAACAAACTTTTCTTTTCTTTGAAGGAGGAGCAGTCGATTTTTCTCTGCGAAGAATACCTTTGCCTTTATCACCAATCTTCGCAACATTGGCAGACTCTTCTATTTCAGCAATAATCTTCACACAACAGATAAAAATAAGAAATAGAAGCAACAATACACTGTTTAAAATCATAAGCGAATATTTCTTACCTCATCTGTGTATGAGCGAAGAGCTAACAGAGTACTAGCTTTCCCAGTCCTGTTATAGCTATCTTTCAGTTTTTGGATCTGCAGAATGTCACAAGAGTCAGCGAATAAAAGAATAAAGACAAATAAAGAAATACAAAGTGAACTAAACTGGAAGAAACATACCTCTTTCTCCTTCTCGGGCCAAGAGAAAACCCAAGGTTGATAAGCAGCGAGATTCGCAGGTAGAACATTTGACCCAGCAATGTAAGGTCCTTTTAGCATTAAAGGAAAAACACACCATTTATCATCTTTGGATTGGCGAGGAGTTGTTTTCTTACCAGAATGCCAGTCAATATCTTGCATGAGAATTTTAGCTTCATCAATGTTATCTTTCCTTTTTAAGCGAATTCCCCAGCGAGTATTCTCTTTCTTCATGGAGATCAGTTCATAGTTCTCAAAGAAACTCGCTACTGTGTATTTCTCAGCAATTATCTCTAGGTCTGCGAATTTAGGATCCCTAAGTTCTTTGGAGTATAGAGATCCTTTACCAGCACCACGGTTAGCGAACTCTAACATCAGACGGATGCAGTCCCCACTCAGTTGGAAGATAGCTCGCGAAAATCCCGAGTGAGCGAGAATTTCATAGAATAGAGGAAGATCTGGGTCATAAAGAGGAATGGGGAGACCTGCGAGAATATGACCTAGCGAAATTATGATTGATTAATCATCACAATACTGATCAGAGAAAAGTTTGACAGAAAGAATTGACTTGGCACTTTCACCAGGAATGGTAGAGAGTGTGAAACCTTTCTCAGCAAGATCTTTTTGGACATATTTTAAATTCTTCTCATGTCTATGACCACTTGGAGGAATATTTGAATATAGAGTATGGGAATGAATAACAAGTAAGAAGATTGAAGGGGGGAAAATTACAGTAGCAGAACTTGCAGAAGAATAACAGAGTTGCAGAGATGAGAGAATAAAAAGAGAAGAGAAAGTAAAAAGAAAGTGGAAAGAAGAGTATATAAAGGATATTTTTTTTACTCGAAGAAATAAACACCATTAAGACGAAAATACGTGAGCGGTTGAAAAGCAGCGGTTACAGAAGACGTGTCAAGAAAGAGATGTAAGAAAGAATACGTGTGATAAATGCTGAATATGAAGAGATGAAAAGCTGTGGCATTTCTAACATCATTCTCTACTTTGCAGAGAAGATATGAGAATAGGAAAGATGTAGGATCAGAATATCGCAACGATAATGTCTCAGCGAAATTATCAACAACACAACACAACAGTGTCGCAGAATAATTTCAGAAATGATACGATAAACAACGTCAGATAGAATCACGAGAAAGATGTGATAGTCCTGCGAAAATTAGATAGCTTGCGAGATTAACATTTGTAAGGTTGCGAGAATGTCGCAGACCATATCCGAAAATAAAGGACAGATTAGCTGTCATCCACTATGTATTTCCCTATAAATAGTCGTTCAAGTTGTAAAGAAAAGAGAGAGATCTTTTTTGAGTAAGAAACAAGTAAATAGGAGAGAGAAAGTCTAGATCATAGGTCAATCTTGATTTCTTTATCTTTTCTTGTAAGAATATTCAAAGATTGATCAATAAAATTAAGAGTATAAATCTAAAAATGAGTTGAATAATAATGAAATCATATGAGGGGTATAGTGTAGGATTTCCTGCAACTACACTCATAATAAATTAATTTTGTGTTAATTTGTGGTTTTATCACTTTTGATTATAAAAAAAAATTGACGAAATTTTATGAGTCCAATGACATAGTAGCCCAGGTTAAGATGGAGTAACAACGGTCACAATGGTGGTTTAAACTCGAGAACAATATTTGTTTAAGGTTTTGTATTTGATATCTTGTTGTATGATTATGTTATCTTTTGTTGTTGATTTTATGGGTTGAAGTGAAAAATGACAATCTAAGAGGTGAGTATGATCGAATTTTGTTACTTTAGTTGTCTTTGTGAGTATGTTTTCTTTTCTTTTTTTTCCAATCGGAAAGAAAACTTCACATGGGTATATTTACATTGTTTAATATATTTACATGTACAGACATGAAATTGAACCATATTCTAGATTGACATATAAATGTGGTAATTTTACCTAGAGTGTGTTGCTACTTTGCTTAAGTTTCTTCTGATATATATATATATATATATATATGCATTTCCACCTATCAAAAATTCGAGTAAATTCTTACAATCCAAAATGATGTTTTGGTTACTCCATACAACACTACTAAGATAACAAGTAATTGAATTCATAACATTTATATTGTCCCTGAAATAGTGATGTTTTGTAGATTTAACTCCTTGGTCCACTGGATAGCTTCAACAAGCTAGTAGTTTCTCCATACTCGATATTCAAGGATGGGATGTTGAAGGACCTTAAAGCACAAAAGGTACTTGCATAGTCTTAAATGATTATTCAAATTTCAGCAAAGGAGGACTTACCCCATAAACGAACCCAAACAAAGGCACAAAGTTGAGAACCGAGAATGCAATCCAGATTTATTGCGGTGGATGTTTCTCTGGTAACATGAAGATGTCAGTAATCTCAGGTTTGGGTCTGCATCTTGAGTTAGGATCAGCAAGCTGTAAAGGAGCGCGTGTCGCCTTCAATGGTGCTTCAGGTGGATCCGAACCAACATGACCTAGCGTCTGGTGGAATAAGTTCTTCTATATAAATATTTGTTAGAGCACTGCTCGGTCGAAATCGCAAGCGTTGATATCTCAAGCTTTCTTGTCAAGTTTAGTTGCCAAAACTATAAGTCTTAATTTCTAGTATATTTATAGCTTTGTCTCGGATTAGGATAGAATGTTTAGTTGAGCTTTAGACTTCACGACGTTCATCAATTGAAGACGGAGAACTACTAACGGTAGCTTGTGGAACTTCATCAACAAAAGGTATGTGGAGACTTGAACTCATCTATCACTCATAAGTATATTTTTATTCTATCTCCTGTTGAGACAAAAGTCGTATAGCTATATAGACTTTTTTTATACACATTTAATATTTCGAGCTGAGTTTAACCCGCTTACATATTTCTCGAAATATGTGTTGTTAAGCTTTCGCTTTAACCAAGTTCATCTTTATTCTTGACGAAATTCAAAAGATGATCATGTGAAAATCGCCTGGTAACATCTTACATGATTTTTGTGAGACAGTCATTTGATGTAGAATCAGAATATTTCGTATTAATCTATTGATCAATTGAAAATTTCTTAGAAGCTAATAGTTTGTGTGAGACAGCTATTCCCGTCTTCCAAGAATGTTTCAATGATTAACTTGGAGTTTAGGAAAATTAACCATTGATTGGATATAACACAGTGTGCGCATTTGTATGCTAACTGTTGCAAGTTATTCAAAGTCCGGGAACCATAGTATGCATACTCGTATGCGTACTGGTTTGATAGTTGAAGTCCGGGAACTTAGTATGGATACTCGTATGCGTACCGGCTTAACAGTTCAAGTCCGGGAATTCAACTGAGATTGGTCATGTACGATGGTATGCGTTCCCTTTCGCATACTGGCGAACCCAGACCAAGTCCGGAGCTCTAAGTATGCGTAGCCGTTTGCATACTTGAGTGGGTTAAGTTATAAAATTGGTTTGTTCATGAACCAATACATATATATAATAAGGAATGTAATATTTTGCTAACTGTGTCTATAATGTTCATGAATTGATTCGAGTGAATCAAAATCTATTTTGCTTCAATTGTGTCTTGTATACTTTTATGAGAATATAAACAATTGAACAACTCCATAACTAGTTTCATTTGAGTCATTTGAACTAGTTGTAATTAAGATGTACAAGGTTGATATGAAACTGTTCATATGGATAACTTCGGTTAACTATTGTTGAGCCAACCATGTGCACACGCCTAAGCACGGTTACTCATACCTAAATGAAGTCACATTTCATTTGTGTATAACAAGCTAAGTTCGATCTAACGGTTGAAAGATATTAGCTTGAGTTTAATCAGGTTTTCATCTAACGGTGAATATTGAATGCTTTGTTACCAAGGTAGTATTGATTACAAACCCTGATTTGAAGACTATATAAGGGAGAACTATAGCAACTGGGAAACCTAATCCCCACACCTCCTGTGGGATACTAGTTGAAAAAGCGGGGGTCTAACAACAACACCCAATATTTTTCTTAGCAATCTGTATGGACTAATTCCGAAATACTTTGCTAGAGAATGAACTAGACAGTCAGACTCAATCTAGATAAAAGTATCTCAAGGAGTTAATATCTCTCTCTTGTTTTTGATATTACTCAAGCTAATAGAAATCAGCGAGTCCTAATCAAACACAAGGAATACTTGGACGATACCAAAGACCAGTGTCCAATGATCAATCAATATCAATCAACAACCAAAGGTCGGATTTCCAATTGATGATCACGAACGCACAACCTGTATTATCTCAATTATATAACAAATATAATGCGGAAAAGAAATAACACAGACACCAGAATTTTGTTAACGAGGAAACCGCAAATGCAGAAAAACCCCGGGACCTAGTCCAGATTGAATACACACTGTATTAAGCCGCTACAGACACTAGCCTACTCCAAGCTAACTTCGGACTGGACTATAGTTAAACCCCAATCAGTCTCCCACCGATCCAAGGTACAGTTATACTCCTAAGCCTTTGATCCCAGCAGGATACTGCGCACTTGATTCACTTAGCTGATCTCACCCACAACCTAGAGTTGCTGCAACCCAAAATCTCAGACTTGATAATAAACAAATCTGTCTCACACAGAAAAGTCTATCAAAGGATAAATCTGTCTCCCACAGAAAAACCCTAGGTTTTGTTTCGTCTTAAGATATGAAATCAAGGTGAACAGGAACCAATTGATTATCCGGTCTTATATTCTCGAAGAACATCCTAGATTAATCAATCACCTCTCTACAATCCTTCCTGACTACACATGAGGTTTGTCGAGGAATCACAAACAGTGAGACGAAGATGTTTGTGACTTATTTTTCTTGCCCATCGGAGAACTCTCACGATTTCAAGCCAATCAATAGACTGTACTCGTAAGATATAAGATGCAAGATCATATCACAAAGCTACGATAAAATTAGTATCGATCTGGCTTCACAATCCCAATGAAGTCTTTAAGTCGTTAACCTGGTTTTAGAGAAGAAAACCAAAGGTTAAAGGAGAATCGACTCTAACAAGCGCACTAGTATCACACAGACGTGTGGGGATTAGTTTCGCACAATGCTATATGTCTCCTTTATATAGCTTTCAAATCAGGTTTTTGCTTTAGTTACAAAGCAATCCATATTCACCGTTAGATGAAAACCTGATTTAGATTCAAGCTAATATTTCTCAACCGTTAGATCGAAAACTTAGCTTGTCACACACACTTGGGTAGACATTTATTGGGTTTGCGAAAACCATGCCCAAACGTGTACGTGTATGTTGGTTCAACATAGTAACCCAAAAGGTTAACCATATGAGCATTTCATATTAACCTTGTTCTTCTTCACCATAACTAGTTCAATTGACTCAAATGAACTAGTTAGAGAGTTGTTCAATTCCTATGAGATCTTATGTAACTACACAAGACACAACTGAAACAAAGATGATTCGGTTCGATTGAATCGGCTCATGAACTTTATAGCCACGGTTTGCATAAAGTATTCCTTAGTAATTTAAGTTTCATGTTCAGAGCACATCTTTAGATCATAACCACTTAATGCTCACAAAAAAGTTCGCGGACTTAAGACAACCGATAGAGTTTTCCAAAATCAGCAGAAAATCTCGGCAAAGAGACTTCCGCCAATTCGCGGACTAAGTTCGCGGACTGAGTTCGCGGACTAACATGCAAACAAGTTTTTGGAATATCCCAGCAGAAATTCTCGGTAAGAGAACTTCCGTCAGTTCGCGGACTGAGTTCGCGGACTTGGAAAATCCAATTCCTCCGGTTTCTCTCATTCCAATCATTAAGACATTCTCAGAGGACGTTATATAGTCGTTATTCACATACTGTTTCACGTTAGAGCAATTCTCAAAGTAATTGAAACTTTTCATGACTTTCGTCACTATGTGAAGATAAACTTGTTCAAAGCGAAACGCTTTACAAACACATGATTTCGAGATATAGATAGGCGAGATATACTCGGCTCGAAATATCAAATGTGTCTGATCCAGTCTATATAGCATACGACTTTTGTCTCATAAGAAGTAGGAGATAAAAGAGATAGAATTTTGAGTGATAGATAAGTTCAAGTCTCCACATACCTTTATGTTGATGAAGTTCCACGGTTCCTTGAGTAGATATTCGTCGTTGTATGATGAATCACCGTGAAGTCCTTGAGATCAACTATACTTTTCTATCGTAGTCCGAGACTTAGCTATGTAGGCTAGAAATCAAGACTCATAGTTTTGATCACTAACATTGACAAACATGCTTGAGATAGCAACGCATGCGAGGTCGACCGAGAAATGCTCTAATAATCTCCCCCTTTGTCAATTTTAGTGACAAAACTATTAATACATATGGAATATAAAAAAGATAAACTTTAGTGGCTCCTATTCCATAGTGTAATCTTCAACGTTCCCTGAAATCTTTGTCCTTCTAAGTACTCCAATGATCCCAAAGGTTGTAAGTTTAGCATCACCGTTGTTGAAGATCCGTAGCTATAACAATGAGAGAAATCGAGATTTTCGATCATCATTATACAGTGACATAGTATTAATATGTAACATCAAAGTCCAATTGCATCACGACTTTAACAATAATACCACGGTGATATGTATCACTCCCCCTTAGTCAATACTCCATCTCACATGGAAACCACTCCCCCTTACATAATGATCCGAAAACCATATGTATATGTAGTAGAACTACACATTAATTCTCCCCCTTTTTGTCAATAAAATTGGCAAAGGTACAAGAACGGGATCCTAACGAAATTTACGAGAAGAGACGTTTCATAGACTAAAAGAGAAAAAAAAAAACATACCAACTTAATTTAGATGCAATCATAAAGCCGGAGCTAAATGCATTCATCAAGGAGTTTTAAGAGACAAGATAACCCCTATAAAATTCCACAGCTGCACACCCCGCAAGATATTACCATTAAGCACAAGTTCAAAAGAACTCTCGCCCATTTGATGTCATTCCCGAAAGAACAACAAGAGCGACCTTAATTTTGAAAGAAAATAAGGATTTTTTAATTGGACACCAAAAATCATAGAAATGATTTTCTATATCCAAAACTCAACCAAATTAATCACAAGTAAATCCATGATTAATTTAATTGGAATACGCAACTAAATCAAACCACAAAAGTGATCAATTTAATTGAAAGTGCTCAACATAAGTAAACTTACGGAGCTATGACTAAGGTAATCATGCGGAGATGACTAACTTAATCGTTCACATACTCAACATAAGGAATTGTGGAATATATGAGAACTCAACTAGACTAATTACAAGAGAACTTATAATTAATCTAATTGGAATACAAAATAACCAAACCAATCACAAAAGTAATCAATTTAATTGTCAAAAGTTTTGCTCGACAAAAGAAGTTTTTCGGAGCAAATAACTAAATAACCAACCAAAATGATTAATTTAGTTCATAATGCTCGACATATAGCATCTTATACCAACAAAGCCAATAAGAATAATCGACTTAGTTGTATCGTGCTCAACATAAGACACACAATGGATCCTTCACGGTAATACAACAAGAAAATCGATCAATGAAGATCAATACCGTGGATAACATACAAGGATCTATTTTATTTTCCATCATAACGACACAATAGAATTTATCCTTGTCAAACAAAAGATTTCATCCTATTTTCCATCAAATAAATGACTGCATAGGCATAACTTTTGTAATTGTCAAAAATCCATTCGTCCTTTCATTAATACGAACATCAATTTATGAACGACTTTACTTTTGACACACTATGGGACCTTCAAGTTCACGGACGCAAACAATACATAACCCATAATCAAATTGCAATATCACAAAATCATAAAGATCAATACTGCAATAACATCATCCTCCAAATATTTTTAGAATTTAATACCAATAAACCAAAAAAATAAACATAAGAAGATGAAAACAAAAAATAGTTATGTGTAGTCACAATCTTCGCTATTCAAAGCACTAGTTATTCTTCCAACTAATCCAACAAGAAGACATACAAGGCAACAAACTCAAAAATAGTCTCTTAGGCCAAAACCCAGACACTAAAAATCAGATGGACGGTTTTGGAGACTCATGAGCCTTGTGATCATCGAGCTTATGAGTGACAGCATCCTCATCAATCTTTTGAGGAAAAATCCTTTTTGAGAGGTTCTTTAATGCGGTTCTTCATGAGAGCAAGGTTACAGTTAACCTTTTTCAACTCAGCTTTTACAACATCAAGACACTTCATAGTTCCAACAAGTTGTTGTGAATCAATGATCACTTTAGTTGGAATCTTCTCCCCAATATATGAGTAAGAAACACGAGATTGAAGAAAAGGTCCTTCAACTTCAACAAGAGTTCCCTTTTCTTTATCAAACTCAAATTATATACCATTATCAACAAAGTATTCAGGAAAATCCCATGAAGAAGAAGCCATTGATGAGAGACCTAGAGCGGAAGTTTTAACTCAATAGGAAAGGTACATAAACGTTTTGAGGAAAAAAAAAGTTTAAAAAAGTAGGTATAAGAAACTAAGTCTAAAACGTACATGTACCCTTACGAGGGCCCAACACAAAACGTGTAGTTTTTGAAAGACTAGAAAAAAATAACTAAAGCAATACAAACAGGGAAGATAAAATACTCATGTAGAAGTATGTGACTGATTATCCATCTAAGAACGATAAGAAAATAGCTAGATAATCACAGATACTTTGCACAAAGTATACCTATTCAATTCTCACACAACTAGGATTTTTGGTGGGTGAGATATCAACCTTGTGATTAATTTACACAAGTATGAGCATTCTTCTCATTAAATGAACATTGCTTTTGTTTAGCCTTCCTTCTTTGATTATCACTCAGTTTAGAAAAATAAGACAAAGCTTGTTTTGCATATTCTTCTGAAGGCTTTCCCTGAGGACTAAATCTAGGACTTCTTTTAATTGGTTCAAGGGGATCAGAAAAGATGGGAATCCATTTTATAGATTTAGATTTACCAAAAACATTCTTATAAACATTGGGACTACATTCATCAGTAATATGAGTGTTAGAGTGTACCTGTGTCCTATGATGACTTCTAGGAAGAATTTCATGTTTATAAGGTTCTTGGTTTTCTGTGGGTATACGATTCACTGCGGTAGTCGTCTGACTATTTGTTCCATTGATAGTGGATAAAAACAAATTACGAAGCTTATAAATTATTTTTTTTCTGGAAAAACAATGGAGAGCATAGTGATTTCCTTTTCCACAGAAGGTACAGGTTCGTGGAGGAGAAGCAATAACAGTCACTTGTTTGAACTTCATAGCCACCGGGGAAGATTGTAAGTTATGAAAACTTTTCTTGACACAATATTCATCTGGAGAAAATTTTATTTTGTATGGTAACTCATAAGAATTAGTTTGTGCAGAAGAACTTTTCATTAAGACAGAGTTTTCCTTTTCCAGGGTTTTGCACTGTCTATGGGCTAGAATAAGTGAGGTTTCAACTTTCTCTTTCTCAACACGAATTCTGTCTAGAACGGATGAATGCGTCTTGATCAAACATTTTTCTCTAATTGAGCCTTCTTTAAACAGCTTTTCAAGATCACAAATTTTTTCACGTTGTATATTGTTTTCTTGAAGAAGTTTCTCAATTTCCTTAGAGAATGACCCTAGAATGTTGTAGAGTACCTGTTCACGATCAATAGACTTCTCGAATTCATCAATGAGTTGTACAGGATCCTTGAGATCAACAAACTCTATAGAATTTTTTGTAATTCTGGTGAGCTCCAATTCAGCTTTAGCCATTATGTCCAATGTCTCATTGGAGGAAGAGTGGCTGACACAAGATGAGACAGTCTTCCTACCTCGGGATTCGGAAGAATCAGCTAAGGAGTGATCCTTTGAGGTATTTCTGAGACACTTGAAAAATTTGACATCTTTATGAGGCATTTTGGTATGCGTATGAGATTCTGTCCACAGACTCAGATTGCCACAAACACAGACTTATAAGGTCTTTAACGTGTTTGTCTGCTCTGATACCAATTGAAAAAGCGGGGGTCTAACAACATCACCCAATATTTCTCTTAGCAATCTGTATGGACTAACTCCGAAATACTTTGCTAGAGAATGAACTAGACAGTCAGACTCAATCTAGATAAAAGTATCTCAAGGAGTTAATATCTCTCTCTTGTTTTTGATATTACTCAAGCTAATAGAAATCAGCGAGTCCTAATCAAACATAAGGAATACTTTTACGGTACCAAAGACCAATGTCCAAGGATCAATCAATATCAATCAACAACCAAATATCGGATTTCCAATTGATGATCACGAATGCACAACCTGTATTATTTTAATTATATAACAAATATAATGCGGAAAAGAAATAACACAGACACCAGAAGTTTTGTTAACGAGGAAACCGCAAATGAAGAAAAACCTCGGGACCTAGTCCAGATTGAATACACACTGTATTAAGCCGCTACATTCACTAGCTTAATCCAAGCTAACTTCGGAATGGACTATAGTTGAACCCCAATCGGTCTCCCACCGATCCAAGGTACAGTTGTACACCTACGCCTCTGATCCCAGCAGGTTATTGCGCACTTGATTCCTTTAGATGATCTCACCTGCAACCAAGAGTTGTTGCAACCCAAAATCGCAGACTTGAAAATAAACAAATTTGTCTCACACAGAAAAGTATATCAAAGGATAAATATGTCTCCCACAGAAAAACCCTAGGTTTTGTTCCGTCTTAAGATATGAAATCAAGGTGAACACGAACCAATTGATAATCCGGTCTTATATTCCCGAAGAACAGCCTAGATTAATCAATCACCTCTCTACAATCCTTCCTGACTATACAGGCGGTTTGTCGAGGAACAACAAACAGTGAGACGACGATGTTTGTGACTTCTTTATTGTACTCGTACGATAGAAGATGCAAGATCATATCACACAACTACGATAAAAGTATTATCGGTATGGCTTCACAATCCCAATGAAGTCTTTAAGTCGTTAACCTGGTTTTAGAGAAGAAAACCAAAGGTTAAAGGAGAATCGACTCTAGCGAGCGCACTAGTATCACACAGACGTGTGGGGATTAGTTTTGCACAATGCTAGATGTCTCCTTTATATAGCCTTCAAATCAGGGTATTTCCTTAGTTACAAAGCAATCCATATTCACCGTTAGATGAAAACCTGATTTAAATTCAAGCTAAATTTCTCAACCGTTAGATCGAAACTTAGCTTGTCACACACACTTGGGTAGACGTTTACTGGGTTTGCGAAAACCATGCCCAAACGTATATGTCGGTCCAACATAGTAACCCAAAAGGTTAACCATATGAGAATTTCATATTAACCTTGTTCTTCTTCACCATAACTAGTTCAATTGACTCAAATGAACTAATTAGAGAGTTGTTCAATTGCTATGAGATCTTATGTAACTACACAAGACACAATTGAAACAAAGATGATTTCATTCGATTGAATCGGCTCATGAACTTTATAGCCACGGTTTGCATAAAACATTCCTTAGTAATTTAAGTTTCATGTTCAGAGCACATCTTTAGATCATAAACGAGTTCGCGGGCTAACACGCAAACGAGTTTTTGGAAAATCCCAGCAGAAATTCTCGGTAAGAGAACTTCCCTCGGTTCGCGCACTGAGTTCGCGGACTTGGGAAAGCCAATTCCTCCGGTTTCTCTCAATCAACAAAGTTCGAAAACTTCGGATTAAGTAATACATGGTTATGTAATCTAAACTCTCATTCCAATCATTGAGACATTCTCAGAGGACGTTATATATCCGTTATTCATATACCGTTTCACGTCAGAGCAATTCTCAAAGTAATTGAAACTTTTCATTACTTTCGTCACTAGGTGAAGATAAACTTGATCAAAGTCAAACGCTTTACCAACACATGATTTCGAGATATAGATAGGCGATATATACTCGGCTCGAAATATCAAATGTGTATGATCCAGTCTATATAGCATACGACTTTTGTCTCATTAGAAGTAGGAGATAAACTTTTAAGTGATAGATAAGTTCAAGTCTCCACATAACTTTTTGTTGATGAAGTTCTACGGCTCCTTGAGTAGATCTTCGTCGTTGTATGATGAATCGCCATGAAGTTCTTGAGCTCAAATACACTTTTCTATCCTAGTCCGAGACTTAGCTATGTAGGCTAGAAATCAAGAGTCATAGTTTTGGTCACTAACATTGACAAACATGCTTGAGATAGCAACGCATGCGAGGTCTACATAGCAATGCTCTAACACTAGTTGCGACTAGAGTAGATTCTCCTTTAGCCTATGTTTTTCTTAAAACCATTATGGTTAACTACTTAAAGAATTCATTGGGATTATGAAGCCAGACCCAACTATTTTCTCTGTAGTTGCTGATAGACGCATTTATGTGTCTATTTTGTTCTCAATGTTCTGTATTGTTAGACTCGATTAAGTACTTATTGTGTTATTTTGTGTTATTGTAGGAAATTTTAGAGAAATAAGCCCTTGCGGAGAAATGGGCTCAAAAAGCAGTGTTTTACACCCCGGAGAAATGTACCGTAGGCACCCCAGAAATGCACCGGAAGCGTCCCAGAAATGTCCCGGAGGAACCCAGAAAAATTACTATTTCCACCCCAATTGATATTCGCACCCCAGCACTCTGGATAAGGGGCACATTCTTCAACAATTTGAATTTGTGTTTTTGGCGGGAAATGAAGTTTTCAACTGGCAGAATTTTGATTGTCAAAATGAATGGGTTATAGTGCGATTCAACGCTGAAAATTAGCAGAAAGATGTGATTTGACATAAGGAACAAAGTTTTGGTGGTGGTTTCGATCAAATTTGGATCCAATACGTGTTTTGATTCTCGAGTTCAAAACAGGGCAAGCATGCACTAGAGGATGTTAATCACGCGTCATGGAGAGTTATGGACGTGTTCTGATGATGTGGAATGGCTCGAGCATCACTTTGGGTCGTGAAGAATCGATTTGGAGCGTGGAGGGAGGAAGTTTACGCAAGAAATTCCAAGTTTGGTAAGAAAATATTCGAAAAATATTGTTATTCACTGCCCGCATAATGAAGAATTATATTGGAGTTATTGGCGAGATTTGGAGCTGTTGTTTGGTATAAATAGGCTCTTTGGGTCTACTAGAGAGGGTGTCGAGAGTTCTGGGAGCTAGGGAGAGCTAGAGAAGACGAAATCAGAGTTTAACAAAACTCTATTTCTGCTGCTGCATGAAGATGAACACGAAGAAAAATAGACTGTAAGAGACTGTCGTTCTTCAATAGTGACAGCGATAGTGGAGTGTGGGTCGTAGTTTCCCAAAGACTATTTTTTTTACATATGTATCGTTCTTGTGTGACGCTTCCTGTGGGTCGCACATTAGCAGTTTACACCATTTTCTCTTTTTCTCATCATTTGTAAACCATTTTTGAGCCATAATAAATTATTTTGAGAGCATTTATACTATGATGAGCTAATTCCCTCGTAACCAAGGCAATGGAGGAAGCTATTCACGCAACATAAATGGGTAACTATTTTATTTAATTATATAATTCACCTAATCGCTGCTTTTGCAGAGTTTTAAATTGTTTAAATGATTGTCTTAATTATTTGTTATTCAGTTCGATAGGTTATGCTTGGTTTAATCTCTTGATAATGTATGCTTAAGGTTTACAAATAATGTTTGAGAATCTGTATGATTGATAGTGAATTAAAGATAAAAGAGGACTTAAGAATTGAATAGAGTTTTGAAATATTTATCATTCAATTTTGCATAATAGTGGAATCTAGTGTCTTGGTTACCTCTCGCACCCATTGTTAATAATTTTGTATATAATTTTATTAAATCTTTAAATTTAATCTTCACAAGTTCGAGAGTTTGAACCTCATTACTACAAACCCACAAAAAATCATTAATCATTTTGTCGCCGCCGACGCGGATTTGTGCTTAGGTAGAATTTTTAGGTTTTTATTATTTTTTTTTACTATTATTTGTTCCTTTTTACTTTTATTTTTGTGTCTTTGATTTACAGGTTCGAAGTGGAATACTAAGGACTTGGGAACAAAAAGCTTAAATATAAAAGCTAAAAGAGAAGAAAAAAAAGACATAATTGTTTTTTTAGGATTTGTAAATAGGCTTTATTTTTCATAATTTTTGTAATTTTTGGACTTTTTATTTGGACTTTATTTTTATTTTTTTTAACCCTACGGAAGGGTATTATTATTAAATAAAAAAAAAATTATATAAACTGAGTGCAGGGAAGGACGACGATTACTATATCGTCTCGGCCCCTCGGGTTCGTACATGACATAGGAGTCATGGCCCGAGTCGACTTCAACGGTTCATCCCCCGTCTGGTACAGGAGGTAAGTCCATCGAAACACTCGCGAATCTCCTGTCGGCGGGTTTACTGTATTCCTTAAGGTGATTCATTGATTGAGGACGAATTTGGACTGTTTTTAAATTCCTAGTAAAGGGCAAGGCCTGGCCAATACAAGATAAGGGTTCGGATTTCATCACCGCTCCCTTCTTGCCCGCCTTAGGAAAACGAAACCTAACGCGAATCCAAGCTTAAAACTTGACTAGAACGAGACTGATAGGGTATCGCGCTTATCAGGAAACTCGTTCGAAATATTGGTTCTTTAAGCACACTTCAAAGTTCATGATGGTTTCTGTGAGTTGAATGCGTGACTGCGCCGCCTTCTAATGCGGTGAGGCCTTGGGTATCAAAGCTCTACTAAGCTTCCCTCGCCTCGATTCAACTTACATTAGCTCGGATTGATTCCAGAGGGGTTGCTCAAATTGTAACGAATTCCTTTTCGAAGGAATAGAAGCTGTCTAGAAAACAATCTAAGTGAAGCCATCATGCTTTTTGTTTGCTAGAAATCTTTAGGTTTGTTTTGGTAGAGTCGAGTCGGCCTTGTTTGTGGTTGTGTAGAATTCCCTTGCAATTAAGAATGTCGAACTGGTATGATAGAAGCCAATACAATGAGTATCGACCTGAATTTGAATATGGACGTCATCAGTTTTATGACCATGGTGGGAATAGTAGTTGGGAACGCCAACCTTTTCAAGGTTATGGTTCATACCATGGTGAGCCCAATTACTATCCACACGCGAATTGGTCTTACGAGCAAGAAAATCAGGAACACTGTAGTACTGGTTACTCGTTTTTGGAAACTAGTCCTGATTATGATATTTCTGAACCTGTTCCATCTCTAGAAGAGACCCAACAACGGATTGAAAGGACGTATAAACGTTTAGTTGCAATGAATAGTTCAAAAGAAGAGTGTACACGATATTCTGAGATGATAAACGAGAGTGGTGAACGTATAAGTGTTATGCTCAGTGAAATTCAGGCACGTCTAGAGGCAGAAAATGAACAGTTGGCTAATGCTGCTCGAAATAATCTAAATTTCCAAAATAGGGTTTCTAATTCTACCCTTGATATCAATAGTGAATATTTGCCTAATTTAGAGGACGAGGTTAGAATTGGTAACACTACTTGTTTTGATAAGGTTCGATCATTTTCATGTTATTATAGTGATGATTATGATGAGGATAGTATTGATGAAGAACATGAAATATGTAGGCATAGTGATCAGGAATTTGTTACTCCGATTGAGCTTTATAATGATAGTGTTGTTTCTAATACAAATCCAAATAATTTTAATAATTATTCACCTATTCAAAAGGATGTGGATTTGACTAGAGATACCACCGTTTTAGACGATGTGGTTCATGATCCTTTAGCCTGCAGTATGTTGGATAATCCATTATTTGATGTGCCTATCAGTGAATCGGAGGAGGTAACTATGATTAAAACCTTAGTTTATGAGCCTTTCTCTGATAATCCTTTATATAATTGTGATGATGGTTTAGAGGAAAGAGTTTACCCTGAGAATACTGTTTTAGAATCTAGCAATTTAGAAACACTAGTCTTTGAAGATGATAAACTCGTAGAAATGAGTGAGGATGAACCCAACTTAGAAGAATCTATTGACCATTTCCAGGAATCTGATGACCTAGAAATTAGGGAAGTCATGACTAGTCTTTATAGAGACACAAAAAACTCTAAGTTTTGGGGTGATTATCATTCTCCATGTGCTTTAACTCTTAGAAAGTACCCTCCTGTAGGACTTGACATTTGTGCCTCAACCATCTTACAAGATTATCTTCATACACGTTTTCCCGAACCTAATGATGTCCAGAAAGAAGCTCGGTCGTTAGAAACCCATCCTCTGGTTGATGTGGTTTGCCCAGGCTATGATCCCCAGATTGACTTTGTTTTCCCACCAAATAGTTTTCTTCCAACTGTGGGAACGTTTATATTCCAAATGTGTCGAATATTAAGTTGTGAGACTAAGCCTAAATGCTTTAGGAAATTAGAATCGACACATTTGCTTAAGAAAGACCACCTCTTTCACTGTGGTCAACTATGTAAGTCATATCTGATTGACTTAGAGGATCCGAAATTATTTAGGTTATTACTTCGTGATTCTAAGTTCGTATTTGAGTTTTTACAGACTCTAAGACCTAGTGATTCGGATCCCATCTATGAAGAAACGCAGCCAATGAAAATACTCTATTTAGACCCTTTCATAGAACCTGAACCTGAACCGCAATTAGCGATAGTTTTCAGGAAACTAGGTAAGGGCATGGTTTTCTTGTCCATTTTCTTGGTTCACTGCAGTTTCCTATGGTCAGCTCTATTTGATTTTGAAGACCCACAGTTATTTCGACTGTAACTTTATGGTTCGAGTTGACCAATCCTTTTCTAAGTCTGGCTGAAGACTTTAAACTTATCACTTCTTGGGAGGTAACCCAATCTCATGCAACACAGTAATATCCTTCCTTAACTCTTTTGCTTCAAATAGTAACCGTTTCTCCTTGTTCATGCTTTTAATTTCATATTTAGAACATTGAGGACAATGTTAGATTTAATTTTGGGGGTATGGGAGAAACTTTTTAGTTGCAATTAGTAAACTCCAGAGCCTAGAAATTTATGCCTATTAAGGTTTGCACTAACCAATCTTAGTGGATGGGAACACCTTGGTTATAGGAGTTGAGGTACTAATCTGATTAGATGGAAACATCAAAAGAGTCTATTCATAAAAGCACAGAGCTCAGGTGTTAGAAATAACATGATAGTTGCACCATATCTCGTTGAGTCCTTTTCATTTATTTTTTTTATTTTTTCATTTTAAACTATGTTTCTCTAAGTGATTAGGTGGGGCACACGATTCAAGTTGTTACCACTGCTAGGGTGAATTAGAGTGACTGAGTTACTAAAAAAAAAAAGACCGTACCAGTTAGACCAATCAGAATAAGTATTAACACTTGGATAGCAATATGCGTGTGTTCTCCCTGTTTCCGTCGCCTAAGCAAGCATGGAATGCAGGACCCGTGGGAACTATCGTGTAATCTGCTGACAAGAAGCATGCGCTTGGATCAAAAAGATCTATTCATGCCGTTAAGTTAAAAAAAAATGGTTATTGTTTTGTGTAGTCAACTGCTTGTTCCCTTGTATTTTCCAGTTTGTTGATCTAGATTTAAGTTACTGACCACTGGTTCCCTTGTATATGCCAATTGTGTTGATATTAGTTAGACCGGTATCTCAGTCCATTAGGATAGGTTCATTCTGCCAGTGGCCTTCAGACAGATATGTGAAACATCGATCATTTGGTTAACATCAAAACCATCTACATTTTTCTATTTCCATCTCCTTTTTCTATCCATATGATTAGTTTGACTCCAAATATGATGTCCATAGTGCAACTATCTGAGTAGAGCTCTGTCACTTTATATGAATTTTAGTATGCTTGAGTGCAAACTCGTGTACAGCAATTCGAATTTCACATCAGGGTTCTTCCTCCCATAAGAGATAAGTATGCCAACCAATGAGGTTCTTTAGTGCCTTCCAAGGTTCTGCGTAGATAGCTAGGGTCTGGAGTAAAGGTTTTGTGGGTACACCTCTGGTGAACCCTCTGGAGACAACACTCCGCCACTAGGGCCACCTAGGGGTTCAAATGATTTTACTTTCTAGAATAAATTTGCTCGAGGACTAGCAAATAATAAGTTTGGGGGTATTTGATAGACGCATTTATGTGTCTATTTTGTTCTCATCGTTCTGTATTGTTAGACTCGATTAAGTACTTATTGTGTTATTTTGTGTTCTTGTAGGAAATTTTAGAGAAATAAGCCCTTGCGGCGGAATGGGCTCAAAAAGCAGTGTTTTACACCCCGGAGAAATGTACCGTAGGCACCCAAGAAATGTACCGGAAGCGTCCCAGAAATGTCCCGGAGGAACCCAGAAAAATTACTATTTCCACCCCAATTGATATTCGCACCCCAGCACTTTGGATAAGGGGCACATTCTTCAACAATTTGAATTTGTGTTTTTGGCGGGAAATGAAGTTTTCAACTGGCAGAATTTTGATTTTCAAAATGAATGGGTTAGAGTGCGATTCAATCGCTGAAAATTGGCAGAAAGATGTGATTTGGCATAAGGAACAAAGTTTGGGTGGTGGTTTCGATCAAATTTGGATGGAATACGTGTTTTGATTCTCGAGTTCAAAACAGGGCAAGCATGCAGTAGAGGATGATAATCACGCGTCATGGAGAGTTATGGACGTGTTCTGATGATGTGGAATGGCTCGAGCATCACTTTGGGTCGTGAAGAATCGATTTGGAGCGTGGAGGGAGGAAGTTTACGCAAGAAATTCCAAGTTTGGTAAGAAAATATTGTTATTCACTGCCCGCATAATGAAAAATTATATTGGAGTTATTGGCGAGATTTGGAGTTGTTGTTTGGTATAAATAGGCTCTTTGGGTCTACTAGAGAGGGTGTCGAGAGTTTTGGGAGATAGGGAGAGCTAGAGAAGAAGAAATCAGAGTTTAACAAAACTCTGTTTCTGCTGCTGCATGAAGATGAACACGAAGAACAATAGACTGTAAGAGACTGTCGTTCTTGAACAGTGAAAGCGACAGTGGAGTGTGGGTCGTAGTTTCCCAAAGACTACAGCATTTCATATGTATCGTTCTTGTGTGACGCTTCTTGTGGGTCGCACATTAGCAGTTTACACCATTTTCTCTTTTTCTCATCATTTGTAAACCATTTTTGAGCCATAATAAATTATTTTGAGAGCATTTATACTATGATGAGCTAATTTCCTCGTAACCAAGGAAATGGATGAAGCTATTCACGCAACATAAATGGGTAACTATTTCATTTAATTATATAATTCACCAAATCGCTGCTTTTGCAGAGTTTTAAATTGTTTGAATGATTGTCTTAATTATTTGTTATTCAGTTTGATAGGTTATGCTTGATTTAATCTCTTGATAATCTATGCTTAAGGTTTACAAATAATGTTTGAGAATCTGTATGATATATAGTGAATTAAAGATAAAAGAGGACCTAAGAATTGAATAGAGTTTTGAAATATTTATCATTCAATTTTGCATAATAGTGGAATCTAGTGTCGTGGTTACCTCTCGCACCCATTGTTAATAATTTTGTATATAATTTTATTAAATATTTAAATTTAATCTTCACAAGTCCGAGAGTTTGAACCTCATTACTACAAACCCACGAAAAATCATTAATCAGTTGCGTGTTCTGATCTTACTTTGTTCTATCGTGTCGAGTACTATCTTCTCTAAAATTTGCTCGAGATTTAATCTCTGATAGGTAAGATAAAAATTAGTCACAAAAATCTTCGTCTCATCGTTTGTGATTCCACAATATCTTGTTTCACTTTCATACAATTAACATTATTGTGAGGTGATTGATATTACTAGGCTGTTCTTCGAGAATATAAGACCGGTGTATCAATTGGTTTCTGTTCACCTTTATTTATCAAAAGACAGAAAAAAATTCGTAGGTATTTCTGTGGGAGATAGATTTATCTATTCAATAGACTTTTCTGTGTGACACAAATTTGTTTATCAAGTTTTCGACTTTGGGTCATATCAACTCTTATTTTTCGGTGAGATCAGCTAAGGGAATCAAGTGCGCTGAATCCGGTGTGGTTCAAGGGGCGTAGGGAACGCGACTATACCTTAATCAGTGTGAGATTGGTTAGGGATCAACTACATTCTAGTCCGAAGTTAATTGGTTCCGTAGCGGCTTAATAAAGTGTGGTCTTCAAATATGGACTAGGTCCCAGGGTTTTTCTGCATTTGCGGTTTCCTAGTTAACAAAATTTCGAGTGTCTATGTTATTTGTTTTCCACATTATATTTTTATATAATTGAAATATCACAGGTTGTGCGTAGTTCAATCAATTGTTAAATCCAACCTTTGGTTGTTGATTGAAATTGATTGGCACTTGGACATTGGTCTTTGGTACCATCCAAGTTATTTTCGGCTAACAGATTTCTATATGTTCGGTTGCATGTTGATTTGAGAAATTGAGGTATAACTATTTGATGTATTTTACTTGATTTAGTCTGACTATCTAGTTGATTCTCTTGGAAATATATTGGAGTTCGTCCATACATATTGCCTAAACGAAATATTGGGTGTAGTTGTTAGACCCCCGATTTTTTAATATTAGGAAGTGTTAGAGCATTGCTCGGTCGAACTCGCATGCGTTGTTATCTCAAGCATGTTTGCCAATGTTAGTGACCATAAGTCTTGATTTCTAGCCTATTTATAGATGTCTCGGACTAGGACATAGATAGTGTAGTTGAGCTTAGATCTCTCGATGTTCATCTCTTGAAGACGAAGAACTACTAAGAGGAGCTTGTGGTACTATTTCGACAAAAGGTATGTGGAGACTTGAACTCATCTATCACTTGGAAAGTCTAATTCTACTATCTCCTATATTGAGACATAAGTCTTCTTACGATATAGTTTTCTCTATACACATTTGAGATTTCGAGATGAGTATATCTCGCTTACATATTTCTCGAAATATGTGTTGGTAAGATTTCGCTTCGACCAAGTTCATCTTATATCATGAGAAAATTTCCGAGTAACATCTTACATGGTTTGTGTGATACAATAATTTGATGTAGGCTTGGAATGTTTCGATAATGATTATTTCAATATCTTGAAAATTGCTTTGATGCTAATAGTGTGTGAAAACGGCTATTGTCATTATAGAAGAACGTTTCAATGACTGAAATAAAGAGTTGATTATGTAACCATCTTTGGATATAAGCATAAGCATATATAGTGTGTTCGCACATTAGTGTATAAATCCATAAACTGGAAGCCAAGAGTATGCATATGTGTGTATACGGAATTGGTGAAGGAGATAGGTTAAGTATTCGTACTCGTACGCATACTGGCGGAAGTTCTCGAACCGAGAATTTCTGCTGAGTTTGGTTTTTGACAAACTCTTAACTAGTCACCTTAAGTATGCGTACCCTTACGCATACTGGCGGAAGTTTTCGAGCCGAAAATTTCTGCTGAGTTTGGAAACTTTACAAACTCAAAAACCGGTTGCTTAAGTACGCATACCCGTATGCATACTTAAGATGGTTACTTTGTTAAATCGGTCTGTTCATGGACATAAACATTTAAATCATAAGGAATGCAATCTTTGCGAACCGTGGCTATAATGTCCATGATTGATTCAAGTGAATCAAACCGATTTGGTTTCAATTGTGTTTTCAAAACAATTGAACAACTCTTTAACTAGTTTCATTTGAGTCATTTGAACTAGTTATGGTTAATATGAATAAGGTTGATATGAGAGTAATCATATGGCTAACCTCGGTTAACTATTTGTGAACCAACCTAGTGTACACATTTAGGTACGGTTACATAAACCTAAATGAGGGTACATTTCATTTGTGTGTAACAAGCTAAGTTCGATCTAACGGTTGTAAGATATTAGCTTGGTTGAATCAGGTTTTCATCTAACGGTGATTATTGAATGCTTTGCTACCAAGGTAACTTGGATTGCAAACCCTGATTTGAAAACTATATAAAAGGAGAACTCTAGCAATTGGGAAAACTAATCACCACACCTTATGTGTGTTACTAGTTTCATAACTAGAGTCGATTCTCCTTTAACCTTAGGTTTCTTCTCGAGACCCTGTAGGTTAACGTCTTGAAGACTTCATTAGTATTGTGAAGCCAGACCCAACTATTATCTTTGTAGTTGTGTGATCTGATCTTGTTGTTTCTATTGTGTTGAGTGCAATTGAAATAATTGACTCGAGATTTTATATCTCCGATAGGCAAGATAGAAAAGTAATCACATACAAACTTCGTCTCATCGTTTGTGATTCCATAATAACTTGTTTCACTAGTCGATTAAGTTTATTGTGAGGTGATTGATAATACTAGGCTGTTCTTCGGGAATATAAGACCGGTTTATCAAATTGTTCTTGTTCATCTTGATTTATCAAAAGACGGAACAAAAACTCTAGGGTATTTCTTGGGAGACAGATTTATATAATCCTATAGACTTTTCTGTGTGATACGGATTTTTCTATCAAGTCTTCGACTTTGGGTCGTAGCAACTCTTAGTTGTGGGTGAGATCAGCTAAGGGATTCAAGTGCGCACTATCCTGCTAGGATCAGAGACGTCAGGAGCACAACTTTACCTTGAATCAGTGTGATATTAATTAGGGTTCAACTACAGTCCAGTCTGAAGTTAATTGGTAGTAGGCTAGTGTCTGTAGCGGCTTAATACAATGTGGTGTTCAATTTGGACTAGGTCTCGGGGTTTTTCTGCATTTGTGGTTTCCTCGTTAACAAAATTATGGTATCTGTGTTATTTCTTTTCCGCATTATATTTTGTTATATAATTGAAATATCACAGGTTGTATGTTAAGATCAATCTATTAAAATATCCAACCTTGCGTTGTTGATTTACATTGTTTGACACTTGAACATTGGTCTTTGGTACCGTTCAAGTTACTCCTCTTATATTGATAGACGCATTTATGTGTCTATTTTGTCCTCAATGTCTGTATTGTTGGAACTCTATTTTTGTACTAATATTGTTTTTTTTATGTATTTTTAGGAAATAAACATTTTTGGAAAATTCGGCTCGAAAAGTTGATTTTGTCACCCGGAGGACAAGTGTTATTCGGACTCTCGCTTTTGGATAAGGGGTAATCTAATTACTAAGGGGCACCCCCAGGTCACCCCAAGGCAGCTGCTATTCGCACCCCAGTTCTGGTTAGGGGGAGGACATCTTCTTCCAAAATTCAAAAACCAAAATTGGCGGGAAAAATTGCTATCAACTAGCAGATTTAGGGTTGGCAGTTTGGACGGGATTAAAGGAGACTGAACGACCCAAATTGATTGGGTTTGTTCCTAGGGCCTAGACAGAGCTGGTATGGGTGTTCAAATCGAGTTAGATTGGGTTGGATAATCGTGGGATGCGAAAACAGGGAAGTTGATTTATTCTCGGCATTTTCTTGTTTATATGGAAGTTACGTGCCCAAATGGGTAAGAAGTTATCCTGTTTGATTTGAATAGATCCTATGAAGATTTGGAGAGGTTAAAACAAGCCAGCATACGCGTGCATGGAAAGAAAATTTCTTGGGAATATTTTCATTCATTGCCGAGTAATGGGAAGATTTTTTGGATTAATGAGAAGTTATTCTTGGTCCAAAGGTGTATAAATATAACTCTTGGGTTAGAATAGAAGGTGTCGAGAGTTGGGAGGAGAAGAGGGGAAGCTGTAGAGGAAGAATCATGAATTCTCTCTGCTGCTGCTGTTGTTCGTGATCAAGATGAAGAACATGAAGAACGGACTCGCAAGGGTAGTGGTTTATCAACAGTGAGAAAGACTCACAGGCGTGGGTCGGTGTGGGTCTTAGAACCAGAATGACAATAGCACTTCTCTTTTATCGTTTATTTGTGACGCTTACTGTGGGTCGCAGATTACAGTTTTACACCATTTTCTCCTTTTCTCTTCATTGTAAACACCATTTGAGAAATAAATAAATATTTTGAGCGTGTTTTTATCGTGATGAGCTAAACCCAACACTGGGACGACGGAGGAGACCGAGCTTCATACATGGGTAATGTAATTAATTCTTTTTAAGACTTTTGCATTAAAAATTAATTGAAATATGATTTGATTAAATTGGGTGTTATTTGATTAGATGGGTCATGCTTAGCTTATGTGATTTGATGTTCCATGCTTAACATTTAAAATCAATTTTTTGAGAATCTACTTTGGCAAAATAAGAGTCCATATAACTTATGTTTTGAGCGATTATTGTCGAGACTAATTCATTGAGCCCTATTTTCTGAAGATTGGCCGAATCATTAGTCCCAGTACTCTTGCCCATATTGTTAATATTTTTTATATATATTTTTATTTTTAAATATTTACAAGTCCGAGCAACGAACTTTTACTACCACTTTAAAAACTATAACAAAATGGCGCCGCTACCGGGGACTTGTATATAGATTTATTTATTTATTTTTTTAGGTTTTTTTTTATTATTTGTTCCTTTTTACTTTGTCTTTTTTTCTTTGATTTACAGGTTCGAAGTGGAGCACTAAGGACTTGGAGAGGAAAAAGCTTAAAGCGAAAAGCGAAAAGAGAAGAAAAAAAGGACAATTTTAGGATTTAATTTTTAATTTTTAATTTTTTTAGAGTGTGTGAGGAAAACTGTAATTTTTTATTTATTATTTTTTTTGGACTTTGGACTTTAAACAATTGGACTTTTTTTTTTTAACCCTACGGAAGGGTATTATTAAAAAAATAAAATTATATAAACTTTGTGCAGGGAAGGATGACGGTTATTATATCGTCTCGTCCCCTCGGGTTCGTACATGACATATGATTCGTGGCCCGAGTCGACTTCAACTGTTCAATCGAAACACTCGTGAATCCCTTGCAAGCGAGTTATTGTATTCCTTAAGGTGATTCATTGATTGAGGAAGAATTTGGACTGTTTTTAAATTCCTAGTAAAGGGCAAGGCCTGGTCAATACAAGATAAGGGTTCGGATTTCATCACTGCTCCCTTCTTTCCCTCCTTAGGAAAACGAAACCTAACGCGAACCCAAGCTTAAAATTTGGAATAGAACGAGACCGATAGGGTAACGAGCTTAGTAGGAAACTCGTTCGAAAAATATTGGTTGCTCTTTAAGCACACTCCAAAGTTCATGATGGTTTCTGTGAGTTGAATGCGTGACTGCGCTGCCTTGTGATAGCGGTGAGGCCTTGGGTATCAAAGCTCCACTGAGCTTCCCTCGCCTCAATTCAACTTACTTTGAATCAGATTGATTCCACAGGGGTTTGCTAAAATTGCAACGAATTCCCTTTCGAAAGATAGAAGCTGGTCTAGAAACAATCTAAGTGGAGCTATCATGCTTTTTGTTTGCTAGAAATCTTTAGGTTTGTTTTGGTGGAGTCGAGTCGGCCTTGTTTGTGGTTGTGTAGAATTCCTTTGCAATTAAGAATGTCGAAGGTATGATAGAAGCCAGTACAATGAGTATCGACCTGAATTTGAATATGGACATCATCAGTTTTATGACCATGGTGGGAATAGTAGTTGGGAACGCCAACCTTTTCAAGGTTATGGTTCATACCATGGTAAGCCCAATTACTATCCACACGCGAATTGGTCTTACGAGCAAGAAAATCAGGAACACTGTAGTACTGGTTACTCGTTTTTGGAAACTAGTCCTGATTATGATATTTCTGAACCTGTTCCATCTCTAGAAGAGACCCAACAACGGATTGAAAGGACGTATAAACGTTTAGTTGCAATGAATAGTTCAAAAGAAGAGTGTACACGATATTCTGAGATGATAAATGAGAGTGGTGAAGGTATAAGTGTTATGCTCAGTGAAATTCAGGCACGTCTAGAGGCAGAAAATGAACAGTTGGCTAATGCTGCTCGAAATAATTTAAATTTCCAAAATAGGGTTTCTAATTCTACCCTTGATATCAATAGTGAATATTTGCCTAATTTAGAGGACGAGGCTAGAATAAAAGACACTACTTATTTAGATAAGGTTCAATCATCTTTGTACTATTATGATGATGAGGATAGTAGTAATGAAGAATCTGAAATATGTAGGCATAGTGATCAGGAATCTATTAATTCAATTGATCTTTATAATGATTATATTATTTCTAGTTCAAACCCAAATAATTTTTATGATTATTCACCTATTCAAAAGGACGAGGATTTGATTAGGGATACCACCGTTTTAGACGATATAGTTTTTCCTTTTGATTACGAAGCCGATAGTGCTTTAGAGGAACGGGTTTATTCCGAAAATGTTGTTTTAGAGTCTAGCGACTTAGAAACTATAGTATTAGATGAAGAAGATATACCCGTAGAGATGAGTAAAGATGCACTATCTGATAATAAATTAGAAGAATCAATTGACCATTTTCAAGAATCTAATGATCCAGAAATTAGGGAGATTGTAACTAGTCTATCTAGAGACACTAAAAACTCTAAGTTTGGGGGTAATTATCACCTACATAGTGACTTACCTTTAAATCTAAGAAAGTCCCTTCACTTAGGACTTGATATCTCTGCCTCGACAATTTTACAAGATTACCTTCATACTCGTTTTCCCGAACCTAATGATGTCCAGGAAGAAGTTCAGTCGTTAGAAACCCATCCTCTGGTTGATGTGGTTTTCCCAGGCTATGATCCCTAGATTGACTTTGTTTTCCCACCAAATAGTTTTCTTCCAACTGTGGGAAATTTTATATTCCAAATGTGTCGAATACTAAGTTGTGAGACTAAACCTAAATACTTTAGGAAATTAGAATCGACACATTTGCTTCAGAATGACCACTACTCTGACTGTGGTCAACTATGTAAGTCATACCTAATTTACTTAGAGGATCCTAAATTATTTAGGTTATTTTGTGATTCCAGGTTCTTATCTGAGTTTTTCCAGACTCTAGGACCTAATCCTACCTATGAGGAAATGCATCCGAGGAAAATAGTCTATTTAGACCCCTTCATAGAACCAGAACCTGAACCGCAATTAGCGATAGTTATCCAGAAACTAGGTAAGGGAATGCTAGTCTTGTACATTTTCTTGGTTCACTGCAGTTTCCTTTTGTCAGCTCTTTTTGGTTTTGAAGACCCACAGTTATTCCGGCTACTGTTATACGGTTAGAGTTGACTAAACCTTTTCTATGTCTGGCTGAAGACTTTAAACTTAGCACTTCTTGGGAGGTAACCCAATCTCATGCAACACGGTAATATCTTTCCTTATCTCTTTTGCTTCAAATGGTAACAATTTCTCCTTGTTCATGCTTTAAATTTCATCTTTAGAACATTGAGGACAATGTTAGATTTAAGTTTGGGGGTATGGGAGAAAGTTTTAGTTGCAGTATGAATAAATAAACTCCAGAGCCTAAAAATTTATGCGTATTTAGGATGGCACTAACCAATCTAAGTGGATGGAAGTATTTTGGTTGTAGGAGTTGAGGAACCAATCTGAATAGATGGAAACATCTAAAGAGTCTATTCATAAAAGCACAGAGCTCAGGTGTTAGAAATAACATGATAGTTTCACCATATCTCGTTGAGTCCTTTTCACTTCTATTTTTATTTTATTTTGTTTTTAAACCGTGTTTCTCTAAGTGATAGGTGGGGCCCACGATTCAAGTTGTTACCAATGCTAGGATGAATTAGAGTGATTGAGTTACAAAAAAAAAAGTAAAAAAAAAAAGTTGAAAAAAAACAGTTGAAAAAAAAAGTTGAGAAAAAAAAAAATTGAGACCAGACCATTCGACCAAAAGGAAAATTCAATAAAGTCGACCACTGGTACCCTTGTATATGCCAGTTTTGTTGACCTAGAGTTAGGTTATCGACCACTGGTTCCCTTGTTTATGCCAGTGTGTTGATATTAGTCAGACTAATATCTCAATCCATTAGGATGGGTTCATTTTGGCGGAGGCCTTCAGACAGATATGGGAAACGCCGTTCACTTAGTAAACATAAAAACCATCTATGTTTTTCTATATCCATCTCTTAATCTTTCCATGTGATTAGTTTGACTCCGAATATGACGTCCATAGTGCAACTATATGAGTAGAGCTCTGTCACTTTATATGAATTTTAGTATGCTTGAGTGCAAACTCGTGTACAACAATTGGAATTTCGCATCAGGGTACTTCTTCCTGTAGTCAATAAGTATGCCAACCAAGGATATTCTTTAGTGCCTTCGAAGATTCGTTGTAGATAGCTAGGGTCTGGAGTAAAGGTTTTGTGGGTACACCTCTGGTAAACCCTCCGGAGACAACACTCCGCCACTAGGGCCACCTAGGGGTTCAAATGATTCTCCTTTCTAGAATAAATTTGCTCTAGGACTAGCAAATAATAAGTTTGGGGGTATTTGATAGACGCATTTATGTGTCTATTTTTTCCTCAATGTCTGTATTGTTGGAACTCTATTTTTGTACTAATATTGTGTTTTTATGTATTTTTAGGAAATAAACATTTTTGGAAAATTCGGCTCGAAAAGTTGATTTTGTCACCCGGAGGACAAGTGTTATTCGGACTCTCGCTTTTGGATAAGGGGTAACCTAATTACTAAGGGGCACCCCCAGGTCACCCCATGGCATCTGCTATTCGCACTCCAGTTCTTGTTAGAGGGGAGGACATCTTCTTCCCAAATTCAAAAACCAAAATTGGCGGGAAAAATTGTTATCAACTGGCAGATTTAGGGTTGGCAGTTTGGACGGGATTAAAGGAGACTCAATGACCCAAATTGATTGGGTTTGTTCCTAGGGCCTAGACAGAGCTGGTATGGGTGTTCAAATCGAGTTAGATTGGGTTGGATAATCGTGGGATGCGAAAACAGGGAAGTTGAGTTATTCTCGGCATTTTCTTGTTTATACGGAAGTTACGTGACCAAATGGGTAAGAAGTTATCCTGTTTGATTTGAATACATCCTATGAAGATTTGGAGAGGTTAAAACAAGCCAGCATACGCGTGCATGGAAAGAAAATTTATTGGGAATATTTTCATTCACTGCCGAGTAATGGGAAGATTTTTTGGATTAATGAGAAGTTATTCTTGGTCCAAAGGTGTATAAATATAACTCTTGGGTTAGAATAGAGGGTGTCGAGAGTTGGGAGGAGAAGAGAGGAAGCTGCAGAGGAAGAATCACGAATTCTCTCTGCTGCTGCTGCTGTTCGTGATGAAGATGAAGAACATGAAGAACGGACGCGCAAGGGAAGTGGTTCAAAGGCGTGGGTCGTAGGTGTGGGTCTTAGAACCACAGCGACAATAACACTTCTCTTTTATCGTTTATTTGACGCTTACTGTGGGTCGCAGATTACAGTTTTACACCATTTTCTCCTTTTCTCTTCATTGTAAACACCATTTGAGAAATAAATAAATATTTTAAGCGTGTTCTTATTATGATGAGCTAAACCCAACACTGGGATGACGGAGGAGACCGAGCTTCATACATGGGTAATGTAATTAATTCTTTTTAAGACTTCTGCATTAAAAATTAACTGAAATATGATTTGATTAAATTGGGTGTTATTTGATTAGATGTGTCATGCTTAGCTTAGGTGATTTGATGTTCCATGATTAACATTTACAATCAATTTTTTGAGAATCTACTTTGGAAAAATAAGAGTCCATATAACTTATGTTTTGAGCGATTATTGTCGAGAATAATTCATTGAGCCCTATTTTCTGAAGATTGGCCGAATCATTAGTACTAGTACTCTTGCCCATATTGTTAATATTTTTTGTATATATTTTTATTTTTAAATATTTACAAGACCGAGCAACGAACTTTTACTACCACTTTCAAAACTATAACATATATTCAATCAGGCTCGCAGATTTCTATTTGCTGATTGCGGATTAAATTAAGAGTTAGATATATTAAACTCTTTGATATACTCTATTTTATATTGAATCTGACTGTCTAGTTGATTCTCTAGAAAGTATATTGGAGTAAGTCCTCTCAGATTGCCAAATGAATTGTTGGGTGTGGTTGTTAGACCCCCGAATTTTCAATTTGTATCAGAGAAGGCAAACATGTTAAAGACCTTATAAGTCTGTGTTTGTAGCGATCTGATGATGGAAAATATTGTCTCTGAAAATGCTTCACCGGAAATGGATAAACTCAACATCAAGTGTGTTCTAGAAACCATCTAAAAGGTTGAGAATCCTAATTTAAAAAACTTATCAAGTTCTTGTGTCTCGAAAAATTTCGATGGACAAAAGAAATTGATGATTCTCATTGCAAAGGTTATATGAAAAAACCTAATTCTCAAGATTGCTCTGAAGATGTTGTTGACCTCCAAAAAAAGTTATATAAACAAATCCATATCAATTCCGATCTTGCTGCAGAAATTGCAAAGATTAAGGATTTGAAGTCGTAAATACTTTTTCAAAGGTTTTGAATAACAACTCTAATTTTTCCTTGAAGAATTATCGTATGTCAGGTGATAAGCAAGGTCTACGCTTTGTAAAATCTGACAGTGCTCAGAACTCTTCGAACAAGGTTGATGATGTTGGTACATGTTTGTTTGTGGTTCTCACAATCAATCTCAACATATGTGTTTGTCCTTCAAGAGAAGACTAAAGGTTTCTAGTGATTTTCATAAAAAGGATATTCAACTCGTGTCATCTCATAAAAGACATTCAATACTAACAAGAAAGCCCAAAATGTTTAGTAGTGCTAGTATGGGAGCTTTTGCTCTGAATTCAACATCATCCTTTCAATGGTTCCTTGATAGTGGATGTAGCAGGCACATGACTGGAGATCTCTCATGGTTAATCAACTCAAGCGATTTTGATGGTGGACCTGTAACTTTTGGAGATGGAAGATGATGTTACATAAGCAAGAAAGGGACGATCAAATTACCTGGAGTTCCTGAAATTCATGATGTCGTATATGTTAAAGGTATGACTTCTAATCTTCTTTCTATAAGTAAAATTTGTGACAAGGGCCATAAGGTTGTCTTCAATGATAAAGGATGTGACATTGTCGACAAATCTGGAAAAGTGATTTTTCAAGGATCACGTGGCAAAAATAATTGTTATCTTCTAGATACTCAGTTCAGTAACTGTTGCAATTTGACTAAGGTAGAATCTACACACCTTTGGCATGAACGTTTTGGTCACATCAATTATCGTCTTCTAACTAAGATAATTAACAAAGAACTTGTTAGAGGCGTTCCCAAAATTAATGCTAAGGTTGAAGGTGTATGTGGTGCCCGTCAAAAGGGTACAAACGAAAGTTCCACACAAATCATCCCGAAATATTCTCACCAAAGCTCCAGTTGATTTAATTCATATGGATCTTTTTGGCCCAATTCAACAATTTATAGTGGTCGGGAAGAAGTATGCTTTGGTTATGGTAGATGATTGCACTAGATTCACCTGGGTGGGATTTTTGGATCACAAGAATGGAACTCTCAGTGAGTTCAAGATTATTGTTAATAGAATCCAGAATGACCAAGGTCGCAAACTAAAGAAAATTAGAAGCGATCGTGGCACAGAATTCAAAGACGCCATGGTATTTGAATATTGTGACTCTCTGTGAATTATTCAACAATGCTCACCACCTATCACTCCGCAAGAAAATGGAGTTGCAGAAAGGAAGAATAGAAATATTCAGGAAATGTCCAGGGTAATGCTCCATAACAAAAACCTACCATCAAGGTTTTGGGGTGAGGCTGTTTTTACGTCTTGATATTTGATCAATCATGTTTACTTACGGTCAAAGACCTTAAACACTCCCTATGAGTTGTGGTACGGTAGGAAACCCAACTTACACTATCTTATAATGTTCGGCAGTAATTTCTACATTCTAAAAGATCGAGAACAAAAAGGGAAGTTTGATTCAAAAAGTGATGAGGGTATTTTTCTCGGCTATGCATCTGACAGTTGTGGTTTCCGACTCTTTAATATCAGAACCCAAGTCATGATGGAATCAACTAATGTTATCATTGATGATCTAAGTAACTTTGATCATTATGACTCTCCTACTGAATTGCCTCCAACCGAGAGAATTGAGAAAGTCAAAGAAACGTCAGAATCAGAAGAAGTTGTTCCAACGGTTGTTGATCCTGATGTCTCTAGTGATGAGGAGAAAAGCTCTAGTCAGGATGTTCCTCTTGAACAAGAGCATGTATCAACATGACACCTTTGGGTTCAAAGGAATCATGATACTAACAATATTATTGGTGGTAAGGACTGTACTGCTAAGACGAGAGATCAACTTCAAAATATTTATAAATTTGGTTGTTATCTATCGCAAGTGGAACCTAGGAATATTGATAAATCTCTTAGTGATCCCTTTTGGGTGAATGGATGAAGAGTTAAATCAATTTCAAAGACAAGGCGTATGGAAACTCGTACCTTGTCCCCCACCCCACCCCCACAATATAAATATTGTTGGTACCAAATGGATATTTAAGAACAAGTCTAATGAATTTGGCACCATTGTCAGAAACAAAGCTATACTTGTCACTCAGGGTTATTCACAGATCGAAGGAATCGACTTTGACGAAACCTTTGCTCCAGTGGAACGCCTTGAGCCCATTCGTTTGTTATTAGCTCATGTTTGTTTTCTTAAGGTTAAGATGTTTCAGATGGACATTAAATCCTCCTTCCTAAATGGAAACTTAAAGGAAGAAGTCTATGTCGCTCAACCTAAAGGTTTTGAAAACCTTGATTTCCCTGATCATGTACTTAAACTCAATAAGGCATTATACGGGTTAAAACAAGCACCTCGTGCCTGGTTTGAAAAACTAACTACTTCTCTTCTTAGGAAAGGTTTTTCAAGAGGTGGAGTTGATAAAACTTTGTTTACCAAATGGAGTATAAAAGATGTTGTTATTGCTCAAGTTTATGTAGATGATATCATCTATGGATCAACATCGAAGAAACTTGCAAAAGATTTTCAAGTTTCTCTTGGTAAGGAGTTTGAGGTGAAAAATGTTGGTGAACTAAAATTCTTTTTGGGTTTGCAAATTCAACAACATAAGGATGGAATTTACTTATCTCAAGAAAAATATGCAAAAAATCTTGTCTCAAGATTTGGTCTTGATAAGTCAACTCCAAAACTCACTCTTATGCCTACCACGGGTAAACTACATAGAGATGAGAAAAGTGTAAATGTAGATCAAAAACTTTATCGATCTATTATTGGAAGTCTTTTGTATCTCACTGCTACGAGATCTGATATTTTTTTTAGTGTTGGTTGTTGTACTAGATTTCAGGCAAATCCAAAGAAATCTCATCTTGCCGCCACAAAGAGGATCATATGTTACATCAGTCACACTGTCGGGTATGGTCTTTCTTACACTTTTGATACTAACACTGATCTTACTGCCTATTCAGATGTCGATTGGGAAGGATGTATGGAAGACAGAAAGAGTACATCAGGAGGATTCTACTATGTCGGGATGAATCTTGTAGCTTGGCATAGCAAGAAAGAAAATTCACAATCTCTTTCAACATGTGAAGCAGAATACATTGCTGCCGGGTCATGTTGTACTCAACTTCTATGGATGAAACAAATGCTTGTTGATTATGGAATTGATTCCGGAATAATGAATATCTTTTGTGATACCTCAAGTGCGATTCGCATCACTGAGAATCCTGTTGAGCACTCAAGAACTAAGCACACAGACATCAGGTACCATTTTATTCGAGATCTTTATGAAGATGGCATTATCACTATGGGATTTTTGCCTTCCGAACAATTGACTGACATTCTCACGAAAACATTAGACACTTCCACGTTTCAGCAGTTGCGGCAGTCTATTGGTGTTGTTCTAGTTAATTAGATCCTCATAACTCTTGCCCCTGCTTTTATCTCGATCTTTTGGGAAATTGAGTTTGAAACTTCAGAACAGTGTTAAGTCTTGTTTGCATTGTTTCTAGTAGATATGTTTCTGTCATGTATCCTAGTGTTTGTAAAAATTCTTCTTTTCTTGTGAAAGTAAGGTCGCCTTTGTTGTTCCTTCGGGGATGACATTTTATGGGGGAGAGTTCATTATGAACTTGTGCTTAATTGCCAAATCTTTGTGGGGAGTGCGTTTGTGGAATATTTAGGGTTATCTTGTATCTTTATTAACTTCTTGATAAATGCATTTATCTTCGGCTTTATGATTGCATCTAAATTTGTTGGTATGTTAATACACCTTTTGGTCATGAAGTATCTCCGTGGAAATTTCATTAGGATCCCACTAATTTTCGTACCTTTGCCAATTTTTTTGACAAAAAGAGGGAGAATTAATGTGTAGTTCACACTACAAATACATATGGTTTACGAATCATTATGTAAGGGGGAGTGGCTTTCAAGTTGAAATATGTATTGACTAAGGGGGAGTGATACATATCACCATAATATTGTTCTGAAAGTTGTGATACAATTGGACTTTGATGATGTGTAATAATACTATGACACTTTATAACAATGATTAATAGCATTTTGTTTTCTCATTGTTATAGTTATGGATCTTCAACAACTATGATGTTGAACTTACAACCTTTATGATCATGGAGTACTTGGAAGTGACGAAGATTTCGAGTCGCGTTGAAGATGCCAAGGAGATCAAGCATGTGGATGAGAGGCTATATTTTTTTATGTTTTTTTGTAATCCTTATGTATTGATAGTTTTGTCACTAAAATTGAAAAAGGGGGAGATTGTTAGAGCATTGCTCGGTCGAACTCGCATGCGTTGTTATCTCAAGCATGTTTGCCAATGTTAGTGACCATAAGTCTTGATTTCTAGCCTATTTATAGATGTCTCGGACTAGGACATAGATAGTGTAGTTGAGCTTAGATCTCTCGATGTTCATCTCTTGAAGACGAAGAACTACTAAGGGGAGCTTGTGGTACTATTTCGACAAAAGGTATGTGGAGACTTGAACTCATCTATCACTTGGAAAGTCTATTTCTACTATCTCCTATATTGAGACATAAGTCTTCTTACGATATAGTTTTCTCTATACACATTTGAGATTTCGAGATGAGTATATCTCGCTTACATATTTCTCGAAATATGTGTTGGTAAGATTTCGCTTCGACCAAGTTCATCTTATATCATGAGAAAATTTCCGAGTAACATCTTACATGGTTTGTGTGATACAATAATTTGATGTAGGCTTGGAATGTTTCGATAATGATTATTTCAATATCTTGAAAATTGCTTTGATGCTAATAGTGTGTGAAAACGGCTATTGTCATTATAGAAGAATGTTTCAATGACTGAAATAAAGAGTTGATGATGTAACCATCTTTAGATATAAGCATACATAGTGTGTTCGCACATTAGTGTATAAATCCATAAACCGGATCCAAGAGTATGCATATGTGTGTATACAAAATTGGTGAAGGAGACAGGTTAACGCATACAGGCGGAAGTTCTCGAACCGAGAATTTCTGATGAGTTTGGTTTTTGACAAGCTCTTAACTAGTCACCTTAAGTATGCGTACCCGTACGCTAATTGGCGGAAGTTTTCGAACCGGAAATTTCTGCTGAGTTTGGAAACTTTACAAACTCAAAAACCGGTTGCTTAAGTACGCATACCCGTACGCATACTTAAGCTAGTTACTTTGTTAAATCGGTCAGTTCATGGACTTAAACATTTAAATCATAAGGAATGAAATCTTTGCGAACCGTGGCTATAATGTCCATGATTGATTCAAGTGAATCAAACCGATTTGGTTTCAGTTGTGTTTTCAAAAAAATTGAACAACTCTTTAACTAGTTTCAATTGACTCATTTGAACTAGTTATGGCTAAGATGAATAAGGTTCATATGAGAGTAATCATATGGCTAACCTCGGTTAACTATTTGTGAACCAACCTGGTGTACACGTTTAGGTACGGTTACATAAATCTAAATGAGGGTACATTTCATTTGTGCGTAACAAGCTAAGTTTGTTCTAACGATTGAAAGATATTAGCTTGGTTAAATCAGGTTTTCATCTAACGGTGATTATTGAATGTTTTGTTACCAAGGTAACTTGGATTGCAAACCCTGATTTGAAAACTATATAAAAGGAGAACTCTAGCAACTGGAAAAACTAATGCCCACACCTGATGTGTGTTACTAGTTGCATAAGTAGAGTCGATTCTCCTTTAACCTTTGGTTTCTTCTCGAGACCCTGTAGGTTAACGACTTGAAGACTTCATTGGGATTGTGAAGCCAGACCCAACTATTATCTTTGTAATTGCATGATCTGATCTTGTTGTTTCTATCGTGTTGAGTGCAATTTAAATAATTGGCTCGATATTTTATATCTCTGATAGGCAAGATAAAAAGTAATCACAAACAAACTTCGTCTCATCGTTTATGATTCCACAATAACTTGTTTCGCTAGTCGATTAAGTTTATTGTGAGGTGATTGATAATACTAGGCTATTCTTCGGGAATATAAGACCGTTTTATCAATTGGTTCTTGTTCATCTTGATTTATCAAAAGACGGAACAAAAACTCTTCAGTATTTCTTGGGAGACAGATTTATATAATCCTATAGACTTTTCTGTGTGAGACGGATTTGTCTATCAAGTCTTCGACTTTGGGTCGTAGCAACTCTTAGTTGTGGGTGAGATCAACTAAGGGATTCAAGTGCGCAGTATCCTGCTAGGATCAGAGACGTAAGGAGCGTAACTGTACCTTGAATCAGTGTGATATTGATTAGGGTTCAACTACAGTCCAGTCGTAAGTTAATTGGTAGTAGGCTAGTGTTTGTAGCGGCTTAATACAGTGTGGTGTTCAATCTGGACTAGGTATCGTGGTTTTTCTGCATTTGCGGTTTCCTCGTTAACAAAATTATGGTGTCTGTTTTATTTGTTTTCCGCATTATATTTTATTATATAATTGAAATATCACATGTTGTGTGTTAAGATCAATCAACAAAAACTCTTGGGTATTTCTGTGGGAGATAGATTTATTCAATCCTATAGACTTTCCTGTGTGAGACGGATTTGTCTATCAAGTCTTTGACTTTGGGTCGTAGCAACTCTTAGTTGTGGGTGAGATCATCTAAGGGAATCAAGTGTGTAGTATCATGTTGGGATCATAGACGTAAGGAGCGCCATTATACCTTGAATCAGTGTGAGATTGATTAGGGTTTAACTATAGTCCAGTCCGAAGTTAATTGGTAGTAGACTAGTGTCTATAGCGGCTTAATACAATGTGGTGTTCAATTTGGACTAGGTCCCGGGGTTTTTCTGCATTTGCGGTTTCCTCGTTAACAAAATTCTGGTGTCTGTGTTATTTCTTTTCTGCATTATATTTTGTTATATAATTAAAATATCACAGGTTGTGCGTTAAGATCAATCAATTAGAATATCCAACCTTGCGTTGTTGATTTACATTGGTTGACACTTGAACATTGGTCTTTGGTACCGTTCAAGTTAATCCTCTTATATTCAATCAGGCTCACAAATTTCTATTTGCTGATTGCGGATTGAATTAAGAGTTACAGATATTAAATTATTTGATATAATTTATTCTAGATTGAGTCTGACTATCTAGTTGATTCTCTAGAAAGTGTATTGGAGTAAGTCCTCTCATATTGCCAAACGAATTGTTGGGTGTGGTTTTTAGACCCCCGCATTTTCAGGAAGAAAACGTTCAGCGAATATGAAATGAAGTAGACGACAACTTAAATGTTAGTTAGACAGAGTCTACCATAGGAGCATCACCAACTGTGAGCTGAATGTAGTTATAACTTCTAGAGAGGTAAGAAAAATTCCCAACCAATCCATGGAAGTCCTTCTAGCAAAATTATTGGTCATCTAAATAAATCATGAGAGATTGGGATCATTTTTAAACTTTACAGTGACAATCTCAAAATTTATTGGCCACTTCTCAGCAAGCGACCGCATGAATAGTGATTAAAGAAACATACTAAGACAATCTCAAACGGGTTTCTAGAATACTCCACTACAAATATATTCTCAACTTTGGTCAACTCGTGAGTCAATTTTAGGAAATTAATATAATATTTGAATTTCTAGGTGTTTTTTTCTTTGTTCTCGATGTTTGCAACTCTTAGGGAATAACAACTCCTACAAATACAAAACCAGCCACAAATCCTTCACGAATAACTACTCGGTGTCTTCCTCGTGCAAGATTCAAACTAAAAACTAGGCTCGGCACTTCCAAACCCGCTAAAAACATTGTATTTGAAACCATCATTTTTTCCAAATAGTCACATGAATGACCGTTGGTTGTTTCACTTATTAAATATTCGAACATGTATTGGAACACTGAGTGGTGAGCTTATTGATGCAAATTTTGGTGTAAACTCCCATGAAACTTCCAATAATTATAGCTAAAAATTTTTTTAATGAAAAACAAGTGTACCAAAATGTTTGAACTCGCAAAAGAAAAAGAAAAAAAATTATACAAAAGAAAGTACTCATATATGAAAACAAATAAAGTCATACCATAAAAGGTAAATTGTATGCAAAATATATTCTTTAGCAAACATTCATATGCAAAAAAGGTAAACTTACATTTGGGCATAGTGTGTGTTTATCATATCCATAATTTACTTAGTATTAACGCAGATACTACATATAATAAGGAAATATGAAGGCAATATTGAGTTTTTCCGTGATATTTTTTTAAAAAAATTTGTAAAACATATTATATGTTAATAAGTATAGTATTATAATGACGTACTATGGCACTAGATATATCTGTTGTGTGCAAACCAAAATTTATAGGTAGAAGTGAAGAAGGGTATAAAGCGATCCAAGATGAAAACTGCTGAATGCAATGAGAATAAGGGGGTTACATAGAAAAATGACTCATAATACATTAATCTTGTGTTAATTTGTGGTTTTATCACTTCTATAATACAAAACAGGTCGTGGCTAAGTTAGCCTAGATAAAGAGTGGTTGAGATTTCATCTTGGAATTCAAAGAGGGGTGCAGATTTCTTTTACCTCATGAGTCGTCCGACTCATGATTTTAATCGTGCATGTGTTGCAGAGGGATGGAAAAAATCGTTAAAAATTTAAAAGCTTTACTCCGTTAAGACATTGCCAAAAACAATAGAATAAAAACAACAATGCTACGTCACTATGAAATTGTATACATACCAAATAACTCTGCCTTTCTTCATTAGTAAATCACCCACTCAGTTTTGTAATGCTATTACCACACATAACAATTCTTTTATAGGAACAGTGAAAGTAACTACAATCTCTATATTGAACTGCATTCTATTTGGGTTACCCAACGAGGAAATTTTTATCTATCATGTGTTTTGTTAAATTTTTGATGTCGATATTGATTAAAATATGAATAAACCAAACCTCTCTAATCATCCCTTGCAGAAACGACGAGTTGGTCGACAGAGTAGACGCAATCGTGAAGTCCTTGCCAAAGACGAAACAAAATTCCATGTAAAAAACAACATTTAGAAACTTCGCAAAGGTTGCAGTTTTGACGAGTTGCAGTTGCACTATGCATGAATCATTATGTTCATATCCGCCGTAAAATGCCAGTTAATATTTATCTTTCATGTGTTTTTTATGCATGAATTTCGAGGAGACAATTCCTTATTATGTTGGCTTA
>NC_039362.1:181255785-181266055 GCF_003573695.1 Papaver somniferum | reverse complement strand
AAAAAAAAAAAAAAAAAAAAAAAAAAAACAGAAATGATGTTCAATCAAGTTGAAAATAAAAAGTATTGAATCTACAAGTCATATTTTCATTTACAGTAGGAAATTAAGGAAACTCAAAAGGGAAGTCGATGGTGGTGTTGCTTCTATTGTTGGTGATGTTTCTCAAGTTCTTGTTGGAATGCTCGATGATTTCCCCGAAAGATTCTGGAAACTCGACATCCAAGTCAATATTATCCAATCCCTCATGATCATATATCAAAGAAAATTTTGAACCCCCACTCTCCAAAACATCACTATTAAAATCTAACTTACATTCATCAATCACCTCCTCTGGAATTACATTACATCAGATGGAGCAATGGAAAAATTAGAAACATTGGATACTCCGGGTATGGCTAGTTTTATACCCGGCAAAACCAGTATATTAAATTTGGGCCCAACAAAAAGAGCAGAAAGAAAATATAATTTTGGGCTTTTTATCCTGATTAAGGCAGGGTAAGTTAAGCTTTCCTTTCGCCCCTGGAATGGAGGTTTAGAAAACCTTTAGAGAATTGAACCACTAGGTTAAGAGTATTCGTCGGGGTAAAACACATTAAACACATGAAATGGAATACATAATAGGGAAAAATACATTAAAGATAACTTCTCATTCATTCTTGGAAATGGTAGATTAATTGATATACGAGAAGACCAATAGATCCCAAGCACAATTGGTTCAATTCCTAAACCCAAACATGTTTCGGGCACAATGACTAAGGTGAGTCACTTATCTACAATACATAAAACCTGGGATATAACTAAACTCCATGCTTGCTTTGATGTAAAAATTGTTAAAAAGGAAACGAGAAAAAAATATGAATAAATGATCTAGATGATATCGTAAGATGGAACTTGAACACGGAAGGAAAATTTACAGTAAGTTATCACTATAATCCAATACATAATAGTAATACCAATACTGTAAACTGGAGTAGGATACGGAATCTAAATCTAACTCCAACAATAAAGATGTTTATATGGAAAACTGCACAATCTATTTTACCAATAAGTATGCCACTAACAGCTATTATACCAAACATAAACACTCAACGCAGCCTCTATAACGACGGGGAAGAGTCTTTTAACTCATTTATTTCATAACTTCAAACTTCTCGACGCATGTATGGATGCATTTAAAATTATATAAGGGTTATGTGTTTAAAAGATGTAATACCTATCATGGGTAGCTAAACTCTTGGTTCAATGCAAAGCACAAAGGAAATATAATAAGAAGACCATAATTTTGTAGTATTATCATTTGAATTGTTTAGAAAACTAGATTTGATGCTGTCTTCCAAAATGATAAGCAAAAAAAGTGCAATGACTGACAAAACAATTGTTAGTTTCATGCACGTTACTAATCCAAACTACTATATTATGCAAACTGCAAACGGGTACGCATACCTAAGTAGCCGGATTTAGTCTGGGTTCGCCAGTATGGGAAAGGGTATGCATACTGTCGTACATAACCAAACTCAGTTGAATTCCCAGACTTGAATTGTTACGCCGGTACGCATACGTATGCATACTAAGATCCTCAACTTCAACTATCAAACCAGTATGCATCTGGGTATACATACTATGGTTCCCTGGCTTGGAATTATTAACTTGCAATAGTACCATACAAGTACACATACTATGATATATCCAATCAATGGTTAATTGTTCTAAACTCTCATTTCAATCATTGAAACATTCTTAGAAGATGACAATAGCTGTCTCACACAAATTATTAGCTTCAACGCAATTTTCAATGGATCAAATGATCAATACGAAACATTCCAAGTCTACACCAAATGAATTCCTCATACAAATCATATAAGACGTTATTACCAGACGATTTTCATATGGTCATCTTTTGACTTTCGTCAAGAATATAAGATGAACTTGGTTAAAGGGAAAGCTTACTAACACATATTTCGAGAAATATGTAAGCGAGTTAAACTCAGCTCGAAATATCAAATGTGTATAGTTGAAGTCTATATAGTTATACGACTTCTGTTTCAAATAGGAGATAGAGTAGAAATAGACTTTTGAGTGATAAATGAGTTTAAGTCTCCACATACCTTTTATTGATGAAGTTCCACAAGCACCCCTTAGTAGTTGTTCTACAAGCTACCCTTATTAGTTCTTCGTCTTCAATCGATGAACGCCGTGAAGTTTTCAATCGGCAGTGGGTATTTTTGGAGGTGGTGTGGGGACTATTCTTATTAGTGGAATTTTCTGTTGCATGAGGAGGAGGATCTCCATTCTCCAACTTATCACTATTGTGTTTGTATTTCATACGAGACTGTTTATGAGGATACCCAAGATATAGACCTAAATGCATTATGCTTTTCTTCTTAAGTTATCCTATTCCTTGCACTCATGATCTGCAGTGAAAAACCAAAACATCAATGTCAATATTATTAAAATGTAATCTATTTATTTTTACTGCTTAAAATTAGTTGATTGATAGCATTATTGTTTGTATTGAATAATATTATTATCGATGTCATGAATCGATTGGACAGGGTTTGAAGTGGAAGAAGAAAATTCTAATTGTTTGATCCAATAGAGAGGTTCAATATGGTTTGGAGTTGAAGAAAAGTTTAATTGTTTGATCTAATAGAGGTTTAATTTCTTAGTTAGTTCTCTGTTGGTGGTAACCTAATCTTTTTTTTTTTTGTGTGTGTGTGTGTGTTTAAGTCTCGTATCTGTAACTCACTCTTGAATATAGGATGAACATAGTTAAAGTGCTTACCAACACATATTTCGAGAAATATGTAAACGAGTTAAACTTAGCTCGAAATATCAAATGTATATAATCAAAGTCTATATAGTTATACAACTTTTGTCTCAAATATGAGATAGAGTAGATAGACTTTTGAGTAATAGATGAGTTCAAGCATGCACATACCTTTTGTTGATGAAGTTCCACAAGCTCCCCTTAGTAGTTCTACGTCTTCAATCGATGAACGCCGTGAAGTCTAAAACTCAACTACACTTTCTATCCCAATCCGAGACTTAGCTATAAGGAGACTAGAAATCAAGACTTATAGTTTTGGCAACTAAACTTGGCGGACAAGCTTGAGATAGCAACGCTTGCGAGTTCGACTGAGCAGTGCTCTAACAGACTCATAAATCCAGGATTTGAGCAGATAGTCATTAACTTGCTAGCTACAAAATACATCATTCTCTGAAATCCATATGTGTGGAAATTCAAGGGGGTAATTGGTTCAAGACGAGTTTCAACATAGAATCTCGATAAGGCTTTGAAATTCTTACATTAAGTGAAGGTTCAAATCTAAAAGATACCTATCATTTATGTATTGGTTTCTACAATGATGCTTATTATCAGCTTTGCTTGAACTAATAAGTTGGCTTGATCCCGTTCAGGTATGTAGGAAGCCACTTTAGTAATGTAGCCACTCCAATTTTAAAAGTTCTTCACTTTATTTACTGCATTTTTTGATTTTTTGAGAATGAGGGGAGAACGTTGGATTTTTTTTTAAAACGTGTGCATTATGTTTGCCATAGTAGATTGGAAGAAAGCGTCTCATAAAATTTATTTTGTAATTTGAAAATCTAGTTCAATTAAAATTTAAATAGAAGTGCCTCTACCACTAGCCCCATTGATGCCTCTTGAAGGTGTCTGTCAGTGATGAATAAAAATTTCCGAAGGACATTATACCCCTTATAAATAACAACGATTCTCTTGAAATTACATACAAAAAGTTGTTGTTTTCTTCTTCTTTAATAATATTATTAGAATCTTAACCGTGTGTTTTTGGTCGGGTCATGGAAGTACAATTCTTGAATCCGATTACGGTGATGGATTCACTAATTCCTCAAGACATAATCAGGTAACCTATTATTATACTCACCAATTTATTTGAGAAAAATCAAATTATTATCCAAAAAAAAAGAAAGGAAATTATCCTTAGAAGTCTAGGATACACCTTCTCAAGATTATCATCTTGTGAGATAGAGTAAAGGGGATTATGTTTTCTGTTTTTTTTTTTTGCCACTTCATTCTTACAATTAGAGCTCTCACTTCATATACCCCGGGTCTTGAACTTGCTATCACTACAAAACAAGTAGCTTCTAGGGACGGCCGTTTTGAAAAAACCGTCCCTAAAGAAGGATATTTGGGACGGTGATGGCCTGACCGTCCCTAATAGTCATAAAATATCTAAATCAAGGCTAAAATATGTCCGTCCCAAAAAAAAAACATGACCAAATAGTATTAGTGACGGTGGAACAGGGGAAGGTACATAAACCGTCCCTAATATCTCTTGGGACGGTTTTTTGTCCTCTTGGGACGTTTTTTTGGCCGTCCCAAGAGGCCTTCTGTTTTGTAGTGTATATACTAGAATAGAGCTCTATAAACAGGTTTTATTGATAAAAATAGAAATTCATTTTGTAGGAATTTCATACCGATTTGATGTTATCTAGTGTGCTGTAAAGAGGTCCCTGTTTTGGGTTAATTGGAGGAGCTTACTGTGCTATAATATGCCCTGATTACTATACTGTATTTCGGTAGTGTGTTAAAAAAATCCAGCAAAACGGGGATGTAGCTCAAATGGTAGACCTCTCGTTTTGCATGCAAGAGGTACAGGGTTCGATACCCTGCATCTCCAGGATCCTAGACTATACAAATTAATGTTCCTCGAGTCATTTTGTTTTGGTCTGTTCAAGTCCTGTTCGTGAAATTTGGTGTCAAGATCCAGAGCTTCCTTAAAATGCATTTCCTAACTCGTAAACCCCATATGATCTTAATATTTTAGTAAATCATTTAATTTGCTTACATAGTTAAACAAATGCTAAGTTCATCCAATACCCTAGTCCTTAAACATTGCAGGTATGATTCTCCCAGCGATAAACTTAGCCTTCATCCTGTCAACTTCGGGAATGCTGTAGTTCCTTACTTGCATGTTAGCGAACCCAGCTATCAAGTCCATGTGGTAATTTACCTCATCAACCTACACAAAAATCAAGGGCCACTAAACTAAAAACTTCACAAATAAGCAACAAAAGAAATATCGAAATCATTTCGTGTTACGTTGGGCAAAGGTCATCCCATCCCTTGTTTATGCCGATTAAAACACCCAGATGTCTCAAGGGTCATTGGACTTGGTAGAGAAGAGCTATCTAACGATCAGGACTCACAAGTACATGCACATTACAGACTACAGGTCCAAAATCATACATATATCAGAATAGGAAAAGAACATCAATCTACTTGAAAGAATACAAAAATACCTTTTCGAATTGTACTGGGTTCATTCGAAAGCCAGAAGGAAACTTACTACTGCAATCATCCACCTATCTTGTCAGATCATTGATAACTGATGCATCATCTATTAGACGCAGATGAGAGGTTTGCTGCTTTCTCGTCGGTTACGATATCAACTCCCTCCTTTGGCTGGAAATCCGGGACTATAACATTACAAACAGCAGTTGGACATCTCCTAGAAATCTTAAGCCAGTCAGGAGTAGGGATGCCAAATGTCTCAGCATGTGCATCACCTGCTTTCTTCATGGATGTTTATTTATTCAGTAGGAGTTCACTTCTGTTGGTGTCTTCTCAAGTAAGCCCTCAAACTCAGAGCGAACCCACGTCAAGCAGTGATCAACGTTCTGTGGGAATGAATGAACAGTGCACATTGGCGCCTGCTTTTCTGGTGGGTTCCTTGAGGCACCATGGTTCTCCGTCATATGAGGAATAACCATCCGAGTGTTGGATTTAGCACCCAAGGTTCCAGACTCCAAAAGAGGTTTCTGAAGAAACAAGCACCTATGATCCATGTATTTTCCTAGCGTTCAGGTTACCGATTGCATTGACAACAACGCTCAGATTCTCCCAAAATGCATGGTCAAACACACTCTCTGTTTCAGGGGAAGCGCGATTTTGCAGAGTTTCATTGTGCAAGTGTGGATTTATCGACGAGGCAGCAACTGTAGACTTAGCCAGCATCAATATTCCAGCCCCTGAAAAGAAATTGTCTGCTAAGACTGCTCTTCTCAATGGGCCAATGGCATCATCATCAGTAATCGTTAGCTTCTCTTTGTTGTTGCAAGAAACTCCCATGGCCATCAGAGCTATGTTCTTCAGGAATTCACAACCAAGTGCACCAGATCCAAGCGTAACAGTTTAGATTCCTCATGTTTCTTCTGAAAATTGGATCATAACACTGATACCTCGTACAGGCTATTCAGTGGTTTCAAATTGTTAGGATCCAATTGGTTCAGCAGGAAGAGATTCAACAGAGTTGAAGTAAAACATTTGATTCAAAGTACAAAGTAAAATATGTATTGATATACAAGAAAACAATATAGGCAATCAATTTAAAGATAGGAAATGCCTAAGAAACGACTTTCAGTGTATTTCGAGGCTGTTGAAAGGAATAATCACAAATAGGATGGAGCTTTCAAGTCCCTCACCTGATGAAGAGGATGAAACTTTCCAGAGCATGCTTGGACAAACTCCTGGACCACAGTACCACCAAACATGGCTTCCATGGGATTCAAAACAGCTTTCAAGCCAAAGGAAAAATGACGAAAAAAAGCTTCACGTCGATCTCCTCTAGCCTTGCATCACTTGAGGTTTCATTAATGATTTTAGAGACAGAAATCAGCTTCTGTGCATCCTCTTCTGACCCAGAATCAGGGAAGCGTCCCAATTCCCCTATGAACGTATCCAATGCTTTAAAAGCCAAGAACAGCAGAGATGGATGATCGAACTTAGAAAAATCACCCAAAAGAAAATCACCAGGATCATTCAGTGCTTCTCTCAGTGTCCTCAACTTCAACCCCTTTGGTTGTTTCACCTGTGTGACTATACCGCCTCTTATATACCCACCATAATCTGTAGTGTCCACGTCAAGTTCAAAGGAGTAAGGTCTGGGCATTTTTGACCTTCCTGGGCACCATCATTCAGTTCTGTCATCCCGTGAACTTCCGACAATACAACTAGGTCTCTATCTTGAAACCCCAGTTGTTCATCATCAACGCAAGATACAAGTGCAAGATTGACATTGCTGATGTAATCATACCCGTATGTGGATCCTCCCCATCAACATCCACTACAGTAAATGCTGGACAAAAATCGCAGAACACAGAGCAAAACGGCCACAAACTTCTATTATAACAAAGTGTTCTCTATAGTCAGTACTCAGTATCACACAAATACATGGCATGTTGAAGTTACAAATGCACATGAGAACTGACAGTATTCATGCATACAACCAATCACAAATACACGTCTGGTTCTGTGTCCTATCCATCAAATTTTCAAAGAAGAAAGTTATATGTAGCTACATAACATTGTAACTTGAGGCAATAGCTTCAATAAGTTAGCCATGTATGATGACATGACGCACCCACCAATATAAAAACTTATGAAAACTTTGAAAAGAAACAAGAATTTGCAAGTCAGGATACTAAAAGAGACAGAGATATCGGGATTTTAGATTGACCATGTCCACGGGACCACAGGGTAACAAATAGGAGGTTTCATATGCTCTACTCACAGCTGTTCATCCAGCTGTTCATATATGGAGCTAAATGCAGGATCCCAGTGAATTTGCAGTTGGGCTCGTGATTAACATATACCCTGATAATCTCCTAATGATATCTGAAAGTTTATGGCTTAACCTTACTGCACTGTCAATTTTTGAGTAATTTTGAAAAATAAACCATAATTATCTAACAACTCAACCAAACAAAATTGGGAACACGAAAGCAAGACGAAAACAAAAAGGTGCAAATTGAGACAAGACACATACCATGGCTTTCAAAACTCCAGTTTACAGGCAAAAGATGTTCATTCAGTAGGTCCAGCAGATAAACGAAGCTTTTGCCATCGATAATGAAACCAAAATTTAATAAAACAGTAGCTCTGTATTTTTTTCGTGGATTTCTGACCTTCCACGAGGATACCGGCTCTGGCAATTCCGTCCCCGTCTACCAAAACTACTGATAGATATTTCAAAAAAAGCAGACATGTTAGTATACAAAAAATATATAAAGGCTTTCTGGAGTTATTGTTGTGGAGGCTCATGTTTGACTTTTTTATGTGGTTACTAGTTTAGGTATCTAAGGTCGGTTCCTATAGAGACTACCTAATCAAGAAAAATACCATGCCAGGTGAGTGGCAAATGGTTTCCGCCACTATGGTAAAACCCGTGCAACGATCGAGTTTAGATCGAGCGGAGTACTGCTTTTTAGTAAATAAAACATTAAAGTAACTAAAGTTTGTCCCCATAAAATAATGGGGAAAATGGTTGAGTAGTTTTAGGAGTCAGACTTTATTGATTAAATAACCAAAAGTGTTACTGAGCGACACACTGGATCGCTAGCAATGTACATTAGGTCGCCCGGTCAACTCTAGATCGCGCGGTCGACACTGCACCGTTCGGTAAAGATTAGACCTGGCATGGCTAAGTGGCAAAGTTTGCCACTTTGCTATGTCCATAGTGGGTGCAAAAGTGATAAATATGGGACTTTGTCATGCCCATAGGAACCGGCCTAACATTGCTTGATTGTCTTTTCTATAATGTGGTGAAACGTAGTTATGGGGCCGACTGCGTCAATCTGCTAATTTCCTTGACCATGTTAGAAAGATATCATGTGGGTTTTATGTTGTTGAGTTCGATTTCTTTAGAGTAAAACCTGGATAATTTTTCGCAGAGCCGAGTATTCTAGAAATAATTTATGACTTTACTGTCCAGGAAGAATATTGTCGTGGCACATGAGATTCTGCAAACTATCACATAATTGCTGGGTATCCGAGATGTGCTCTTAAGATTGAATTGAACAAAACCTTCGATACGGTGAGTTGGAAGGCAGTGATCATTACTCTTAGGAAGTTTGGTTTTCCTAGTATTTATTGAGTGGATTCAGTGTTGTATTTTTACATCTAATTTTTTCATCATGATGCATGGGTCATCTTACGGGTTTTTTCCGTGCTAAGCGTGGTTTAAGACAGGGTTTCTCTCTATTGCAATATTTGTTTGTGATGGTTATGGAGATTCTGAGTGTTTGTTTGAAGAACCTGGTGAGGAATTATGGTTTTCATCCGGAATCAGAAAAATTCACTCACACATCTCTCTTTTCTGATGATGTGCTGGTGTTCTTCAAATGAGATTTTAAGTGTGCTTCTACTCTTAATAGCGTTATCCAACAATTTAGTGCCTACACTTGACTTGAGGCCAGTAAGAAGAAAACTTTTTTTTTTTTTTTTTTATTCTGCGGTAAATGAGATTACTTTACAGAATATTGTTTTTTGTTTTGACTATGTGATTGGAGATTTGCCAGTGAGGTACTAGGTCTCCCTCTTCTTTTCACTAAGCTTTTTTTTTTTTAAGGAATGTATTCCCCTTATTAATAAGGTTGATATTCGCATTAAGTCTTGGAAGTCCAAACCCCTTTCTCATGCTGGTAGACTAAATCTTATTAAGGATCTTCTAAATGGTATGGATTTTTATTCGCCCTCTTGGTTCATTCTTCCTAAGAAGGTTATTAAGTGTCTCAATTCCTTAAGAAGTACTGACGGGCTAGTGCTGATTTGGAGAAGAAGCATAGTTGCTCTATAAGTTGGCATCATATTTGTATTTATTTTAAGGAGGGCGGATTCGTAGTAAGAGATCTCCAAACTACTAATTTGGTTGCGGGGATGAGGCATATTTGGGAGTTGGCATCCTATAAAAGCTCAGTATAGACTGATTTGGTAAAGCAAAATCTCATACAAAGATAAGGATTTTTATAATATGGCATTCCCGCAAGATGCTTCTTGGAATTGGAGGCACATTCTGAATCAGAGAACCGAAGCGGCTAAGTATTTTAGGCCAACCATTGGTGATGGGAAGTCTACTTCTTTCTTAACTGGTAATGAACATCCTTATGAAAGACTTCTGATTGGATCCTTAAGGAGATTTTAAATTTCATTTTCGTGGGAAGAGACTGTAAACTTTCTAAGTATATAGATGAGGATGGTTGCAGGCTCCATTATTCTGAAGATATTTCACTACATCCAGTGATTCAGTCTCCTAGTTCTTCTGGTAAGTATTCATTCAAAGATACTTACAAGGTTCTCATGAACCCCACAGAGTCTCCTTTTTAGAATAACTTGGTTTGTTTAAATTCTACATTCCTAAACAATCATTTTTCACTTGGTTGCCTTGAATATTCATCTCAAGATTAAAAGTAGACTCAATAAGTGGGGGTTGGATATGTCTACTATGTGTGA
>NC_039362.1:181246775-181255685 GCF_003573695.1 Papaver somniferum | reverse complement strand
TCCAGTGATTCAGTCTCCTAGTTCTTCTGGTAAGTATTCATTCAAAGATACTTACAAGGTTCTCATGAACCCCACAGAGTCTCCTTTTTAGAATAACTTGGTTTGTTTAAATTCTACATTCCTAAACAATCATTTTTCACTTGGTTGCCTTGAATATTCATCTCAAGATTAAAAGTAGACTCAATAAGTGGGGGTTGGATATGTCTACTATGTGTGATGAAGATCTCATCTTCCTTCATTATCCTTGCTCTTCTTAGATTTGGAAGGGGTTACTTATTATATTGAGATATGTTACAGGTCAGAGGGACACATGGAAAGAGGAGATTCAACGGTGTAGCTTTGTGTTTGTAGCTCTTCCATCATCACTACCATGAGGAAACTCACTTTCAAAACTTTGTGTATCACATATGGAAGGATAGGAACACTAGAGTATTTAGGAACTAAACTCAGCCCACTGAACAAGTTAGTTCGTTAAGTTTTGAGGAAGTTGAAGCTTTCTGGTCATAGCGCATTTTTGTTAAGGATATCCCTTACTCTAGACATTTCTTTCACATCTGGAATGTGACTTGTATTTTTAAACTTAAAATTGAGCTGAGGTGCTGGTGGAAAGGGACTGACAAGGGTGCTATATAATGATTAACTCTGATGGATCCTTAGGAAATGCTATGCGTGGCTCTGGAGCTATCATTAGGGATGTCGGTGGTGGTTGTTTGGCTAATGTGACAGATTCTTGTATTGTTATTTCTGTTCTAGGGCATGAGCTTCAAGGGGTTGAGTTTGGAATCAAGTTGTTATCTCTAATGGGTATACAAGAGCTCAGTTGGGTTGGATTCTGTGGCTACAGTAGTGTTACTTAATAGCGAGAACCCAGTCCCTCTTTGGAATGTTACTTATATAATTTTGAGATATATTGTTCATCTGAGGAAGCAGTTTGATTGGATTAAGGAGGAACATGTATATCGTGAAACTAATAGGGCACCCGATTGGCTTGCAGGGATTCATCCCCTTCTTCCTATGAGGTGTTGGATTTGCAATTTCAGATGGAAGAGTTTCACGTCATTATAGAGGATAATAAAAGCCAGAAAGTATATTGTCGGTTATAAGTTTCCTTCCTAGTTTTGGGGATGGGTATTTGGTTGGTTTTTTGGCTTTTGTTTTTTTGTTTTAGGTTTCATTTCGTGGGTTAGGGGACCTTTTTTTTTTTTGAAACAAAGAGATATATTGATTAAGATTTACTGGTTACAATTTTTGCATCCTCCTGAATTTGACTAAGAATACATTCATGGATAGTTGTTAACCAAACACCGCTAATCAAAGAAACTCTAGCAAACTTAGCTAATATCTCTGCTACCTTATTTTTTTATTTGGGTACATAACTGCATTTCCAAGAATTGTTCTTAGAGAAAACTGTTCTAATATCCAAGAGAAAATTTTGAATCCTCCAATCTACGTTCGTACTGTCTTTGTTAACTGCATCTGCTATGATTTTTGAATCCAGCTCAAAGTAAACTTTCACTAATTGCATCTCTTCATCCCACTTGACAGCTTTCCATAGACCTTTACATTCAAAATGCTCTGGACTCCACGCAGCTTCTAAATAGATGCATCTGGAACCCTTGTGCGCACCTGCAAAATCACGCATTATAAGACCGATGCCACCATTTTTAATATCATAATGAAAAGAGCCATCAACATTAATATTAAAATCATTTAAAGGAGGTGGACTCCAATGTAGATTCACTCTGAACTGTTTAGGAATTTGTGCAGGCAATCTATGAGGTTTCTGTAGAAAAAGATCAATTTCAAGCTTGCATCTCTAAATGAGTGAGTCGAGTGAGATTTTTGAGCCTTTGAACACAGTATCACATCTTGCATTCCACAAACACCAGGCCACAGTAGCTATTTTGCAGATCTCTTCTTGTTGAATTTGGTTAGCTGAGAGTTTGTCAAACCAGTTGATGAACCAATCTACGATATTAGTATCACCTTGAATATGAAGACCAAGAACCGCAAACCACACTGCTCTAGAGTAGTGGCAGTGAAGGATGATGTGAGAAGAAGTCTCCAGAGTTTGAGAACACATAGGACAGTCATAATTACCGTCTTGAATAGCATAAGTTAACTTGTCTCTGGTTTGAAGAATGTCTTGCAGACATTTCCAGGGGAACTGAGCTATCCTTGGGAGCAGTGGCAGTTTCCACATTCTTTTAAATACTTTCTTCATCCTTTGGACAACAGTTTGGACAATATTCTGATCTTCAAACATTCTTATATAAGCAGATTTTACAGTAAAATTCCCATTACTTTCTAGAGTCCAAACAAGCATATCTTCATGCTGAGGATGAATTGATAAGTTGAGAAATTGATCTTGTTGTAGAAGCTTCAAATAAAGAGAATATTATAGAATGGTTCCACCCACCAGAATCAGTGAAAAGCTCTATTAAAAAGTTCTATTAAAAAGTTTGAGATCTCTTAATCCCAGTCCTCCTTCTTCTTTTGGTTTACTTACCTTTTTCCAACAGATTGCAGGCTTTCCTTTAGTTGTTTTCTTGTTTCTCCAAAAATTTTGTTGGGAAGAATTTAAGCAATTGATGGTAACATCTGGAAACTTGAAGCTGATCATGTGATGTACAGGGAGAGCATTTGTCACATTCTTGATCATAACTGACCTGCCTGCTTTAGAAACATTGATTGAAACCCATTTAGAAAGCCTGGATTCCATTTTTCTTGTACATTAGAGAAGGGAATTCTCTTATTTCTACCAACAAAAAATGGTAATCCCAAGTATTTTTCTTCATTGATACTTAACCGTCTCACTTGAAGATTCCCAGAGATAATTTGAGCACTTGAAGAACTTGTGTTTTTGCTGAAGAAGACAGCAGATTTGTGAAAGTTCATGAGTTGATCAGAACAAGCACTGTAATTCTCTATTACTTGAAGTAAATTATTTGTTTGTACTAGATTGGCGTTGCGGAATAACAAGCAATCATCTGCAAACAAAAGGTGATTTATTTTAGGAGCAGATCTTGAAATCTTCATACATGTAAGTTGTCTGGTATTTTCAAGATGATGTAACTGTCTTGAAAAATCTTCAATGGCAAGGATAAATAGGTAGGGAGAGAGAGGATCTCCTTGCATGATACCCCTTGTAGGACTGAAAGAAGAAGAAGGAGACCCATTAATCATAATCTCAATAATTGTGGTGTTGATGCACTGTTGTATGAGATGGCAAAATTTATCACAGAAGCCAATTTTTTTAGAACTCCATCAAGAAAAACCCACTCCAGCCTATCAAATGCTTTAGACATATCCATTTTGAGAGCTAAATGACCAGTTCTACCTCCTTTCTTCTTCATTGCCTTTACTAGCTCTTGAACAAGACAGATATTTTCAGGAATTAGTCTCCCAGGCACATATGCATATTGCATTGGAAATATAATATCTACTATGTGTTGTTTGAGTCTGAGAGCTATAATTTTTGATATTAACTTGTAAATGGTGTTGCAGAGAGCAATAGGTCTGAAATCCTCAGACTTATGAGCTGCACTAGTTTTGGGGATCAGTGTGATTCTGGTGTTGTTTATCTTTTTGAGTAAATAACCTGAACTGAAGAAGGCTTTCACTGTTTTGCACACATAAACTTTCACTATCTCCCACTGAGTTTGATAGAAGCCTGGTGGGAATCCATCAGGCCATGGACTAGTCCATGGTTGCATAGTATTAAGGGCTTCATAAATTTTAACATTATCTGGAATCTTGATAAGCTTCTCATTGTCTTGCTCAGAAATGAAGGAAGGAATATGTTGAAGGAAGTGATGAGAATCAGCTGGATGAGAAAACCTATCTTGACACCAAGATCCATTTGGAGATAATAAAGAATCTATCTTGTTTCTTACTCTTCTATGATTGACTCTTATGTGGAAGTATTTAGAATTTCTGTCCATATCATTATAAAAATGATCCCTTGATTTCTGCATGTTTGAACTAGCTTGTATCTCATTAAGCTTGTCTATCACAATTTCCAGACTTTTAACTTTCTTAGTATTACTGCCTTGAAAGTCAGAAGATTGCAACTTTAACAGATTTTCTTGAAGTATAATAATCTTAGCCTGAATGTTACCAAACATAACTTTACTCTACTTAGAAAGGATGAGTCTTGTGTTTGAGACTTTGTCAGATAAAAGATAAGCTGCAGAGCCTGAAAGATTAGATTTCCAAGCTGACAATATCTCATTTCTACAAGTATCATTTTGCAACCAGTGCTCAAAGAATTTCTAACACTTACCTGATCTGTTGGATTTATCATACATGGAAAACAATATGGGAGCATGATATGAGCCTTTAATGGGCAGGCGATAAATAGTGGCATTAGGATAAGATAACATACATTCACTATTAACTAGAGATTTATCTAGTCTAGATTTGATTTTACATGTTCCATGACTATTACTAGTCCAAGTGAAAATATTTCCACTATATCCTAGATCATGAAGGTCATATTTCCTAATGCACTCTAAAACTTCAGTTGAGGAAGGTTCAGAATTAGTATTTATTTCAGCAACATTCATAGTAATATTCAAATCACCCATAAGAACCCAAGGGATACTAACTGAAGAGCTTAAACTTTGAATGTAGTTCCACTGGTCTAGTTCATCATTTTTATAGGGAGTTCCACAAACACAGGAAATAAACCAACCACCTTTACTAGGATCTTTTTTTACTAGAGCATGTATCATATTGGTTGAAGTATTTAGAATTTCCAGAGAAAACCCATCTTTCCAAAGCAAGATGATACCACGTGCCTGTCCTATTGATGGAACAAAACATTTATTAGGCATCTGAAGAAAATTAGTGATACCTAGAATTCTATCATCATTAATTTTAGTTTCAAATAGATAAATGATATCAGGTGAGTGAGTATTATTAATATGAATCAAATGATCCTTAGTGTCTTTTCCCAAGATACCATGGCAATTCCAACTTAGAATTTTGATATCTAGACCTAAACAAGAGTTTTATGGCTTAATACAAAAGATAAAACTAGAATTATAATCGTAGTAAAACCATGCAGTACAGATGTTTTGCAAGAAATAAATGTATGGGCTGTAATAAATGTTGTGTTTAAAATTTAAGAAACAATTAATTATGGAGATGGGTTTCCGAAAAATTACCAGATGATTTTGAACCTCATTCATCTCACGGGGGTACTCTCCTGCTCCTGCTTCTCCTTCCTCTATGAGATCGAGCTCCATTTCATTGTTTTTATTAGCAGATTGAGTATCACCAGTATTATGTTCCATGATAGCTTCGGAAGAGTTATCAGTTCTAGACCTTTTATTTTTTCTAGCTTCCTTTTATTCAGTGGTATTATCCTCCTTTGCTTCCTCTTCAGCTCTCTTACGGCTAGCTTCACAAATTCTTACCAGCAGAGTATCGAAGTCCTCAACGATTTCAACTTCAAAGGCAGCCTCCAGATCATGAAAATAATTGATGTATTGTTCATTTGTAAAACCTCTTAACATCAAGTCATGAGCAGTGTTAGGGAATTCTTCATCATCATGATCAATCACATAGCAGTTTGGGCAGAGATTATGTGGTTGTCTTTCCCAGTGAAATCAGATCCATTTAACTCCACAAGCATCAGTGTTCCACCATCCTCCTCTATGCATAGGCTTACTCAGATCAATTCTGATTCTTGCATTAATCTGAGATCCATAAGTTGGCTTACAGTCTTCAGGATCTGTGGAAATTTTGATTCCCAACTCTTCAATAGATTCACTAAAAACTTCCAAAGAATGATGTTCTGGTAAAAGATTCTTGAACTGGATATATCCCACTCCTGGTGTTTGAAGACCCAGTCTTTGATAGGACCAGCATGATCATATTTTTGAAGGTTTAGGTGGCTTTTGTTAACATCCGAGGGCCCCTTTGTGAGAATATGATTCATTGCATCCTCAGTGAAGAACTTAAATAAAAACAGATTCATATCGATGGCACGAACATCCTTGACCCTAAATCTGTTCCAAAGAATGATGACCCATTTTCTAACTGTATATGTTTCAACTAGATCTTTGGAAAAAACTTTTCCAATTAAAGTTGTGCTCCATTAATCCTTCACTTTGGAAATAGCAGATTTAGAACCTACAGTTTTCCTAAAGTTTCTAGCAGCGATATCTCTAATCTGAGTATTGTGCATCTTTCTAGTGATTGCTGTGATCTGGTTATTGGAAGAAGAAGACACCATTTTCTCTTGGTTTTGGGCTATGGAGTTTGGCGATGGAATACAGAAAAATCCTTTATGAGTATAAGTACTACTATTAAGCAGGATAGTAAGTATTATCGGATAATTTTCTTTCCCTAAATAATCTGAAGAGATTATTCTTATAAACACAGAATAATTTTTGTTTAACCAAGGATTGATTGTTAATAGAGTGAACTTCGTCTTGAGACTAGTAGTCCAACTGTTACGGACTTTCAAAGAGGGAAAGTTTAGAATTTTGAAATTTGAAAAGACTCGGTCTTCTACAAGGTGTTGAATCGGTTTGTGAATCTGGATATTTTTGAAGGTATCATTTAAATCATAAACATGATAGAGATCATAATACTGGTACATACTGTAACTATCCATCTTGAATAAGATGGTTGGCAATACTGCTGCATACTGAATTGATGAAACTTGACTCAATGATCTCCAGATTGTAAGAAGAAGGAGATTGTTGAGACTGAAGTCCAAAAATGGATGCCCCCATGATGCGATGAATATATGAGGCCCTGCAAAAAAATCATTCCATAGGAGGATCAAAGACAAAAATAGGAAAGGTGAGAGTAGAAGTAGACAGATGACAAGAAGAAGAAAGAAAGAAACTAATGTCAATACGCTAAGAAAGATTAATATATGAAAACAAAGGACATCAAGAAAAAATCAAAGTCTAATGGTTAAACAAGATCAATTAATCTTTGAAACGAGTAAAAGAATCATGAGAAAAGTAAAAATCAAAAGAATCGAGTTGGCTCAGCTTATTTATAAGTTCCTTCCAAGAAATGGCCTAGTCAACATCTCGTTTTATTGTTGTATAATCTACAGTATATTTTATTAAAATTAACAGTCTTTTAGTTTATCGAGCTTTATTTTCTAAATAACAAAAAATTTCGTACAAAACCATCAATAATCAATAAGTCCAAATTTCGTACAAAACCATCAATAAGTCCACCCTATAAAACCCTGGATTGGACTAACTGCAAATTTTCAGTTAAAATTAATATTTGAGTGGTCGGGGATCGAAACGAGACAAGTGGGTCTACCGACTAATTGTGGTCAACTACTTGACCGAGATTTACCGTACCGAAACTCAAACTGTATATCCATCCTGTCCTTGTGCCTGGGAAATAGACTCTGAAGAGCAAGCTGGCTTCACAGGATAAGCTAGACGTTCAACCACTCTGTGCTTGATCCTGTCCTTGTGCCTGGGAAATAGACTCTGAAGAGCAAGCTTGTTTCACACGATAAGCTAGACGCATTCAGACCCTTGTTCTTCAACCACTCTGTGCTTGAAAAACTTTAAAATATAAGCGCCAAGTTTGCATAAATGTTCCTGTAATCCTCAACCTTATGTGTTCCATCTATCACCTTGTATAGTTCCAGGCACATGAGACCAGTTGCCATTGCTGTGGAGGTTGCAATTGCAGGTATGATACTCACAGCAATAAGCTTAGCCTTCAACTTGTCAGCTTCGGGAATGCTGTAATTCTTCGCACGATAGCGAGTCCAGCCATCAAGTCCATGTGGTAGTTTATGTCATCATCCTATATAAAAATCAAGAGCCAGTTAACTGAAAGTTTCACACATTAAGCAACAAAAGAAATTTCGAAATCATTTCGTGTTAAGTTGGGCAAAGGTCAGCCCTGAGCCCTTATCTATGCCTATCAAAACAGTAGATGGAAGTGGACCACCAGATCTCCCAAGGGTCAATAGACTTGGTAGAGAAGAGCTACCCAACCATCAGGCCTCATAAGTACATGCACATAGCAGACTACTGGTTAACTTTAAGGAATGCAGACATACCTTTTCGCACTGTACTGGGTTGATTCGTAATCCAGAAGGCAACATACTACAGCAATCCTCCACCTTTCTAGTCAGATTACTTATAACTGATGCATCATTTATAGACGCAGAGGAGAAGTTTGTTGGTTTCTTACTGGTTACACTATTAACTCCTTCCTTTGGCTGGAAATCCAGGAATTGTAATACCAAATGTCTCAGGACGCAGGATGGATGCAGCCATGATGAATTGAAGGTGATTGAGCTCATCTACTGAGAACTCAAGAAGATGGCGGAAACGCTTAGGCGGAGACAAGAATCGTGGCCCTTGAGCTGGTTGAATTCTTGAGGAATTCAAAACCATGTGCAACGGATCCATAAACACTTTAGATTCCTCATGTTTCTTCTAAAGCTTGGATGCGAACACTGATATCCGGGCATCATACAGCTATTCACTGGTTTCAAATCGTTAAGATCCAATTGGCTCAGCAGGAAGAGATTTCAGAGAGACGAAGTAAAAGAACTGATTCAAAGTACAAAAGTAAAACATGTATTAGAATACAAAATAAATAAATAAATAAATAAATATGGCCAACCGATTTAAAAGATACTAAAAGAGACAGAGCTATCTGGATTTTAGAGCGACGATGTCCACAAGACTACAGGGTAAAATATGGAGCTAAATGCAGGATCCCAGTGACTTTGCAGCTGGGCTAGTAATTAGCATTTGCCCTGATAATCTCCTAATGATTACTAAAATTCATGGCTTAATAGACAACCTTACTGCACTGTCAATTTTCGAAGTAATTTTGATAAATAACAACTCAACCAAACAAAATAGGGAACACGAAAGCAAGAAGAAAACGAAAAGG
>NC_039362.1:181202827-181246675 GCF_003573695.1 Papaver somniferum | reverse complement strand
AATGATTACTAAAATTCATGGCTTAATAGACAACCTTACTGCACTGTCAATTTTCGAAGTAATTTTGATAAATAACAACTCAACCAAACAAAATAGGGAACACGAAAGCAAGAAGAAAACGAAAAGGTGTAAATTGAGTCAAGATTCATACCACGGCTTTCAAAACTCCAGTTTATGGGCAAAAGATGTTCTGTCAGTAGGTCCCGGTGTTCAGCAGATAACCGAAGCTTTTGGCATCGATAATTTAATAAAACAGTAAACCAGACCACTAAACAAATAAAATGCACCGACTGTGAAACCTAATCATCGAAGAAGTAATATTCGCTGGTTTTAGATTGGTAATATGAACAGAAAAATCCTCCAACTGTTGTGTTTGGTTGTTGCAGAGTCCACATATTCTGGAAGCTTTCCATCATCGAACTTAAAGCAGCACAATCAGATTTCTGAGCTCGTACAGGCAACAAGGTTTTCAAAGAGCAGATGTTTTCAACCTCACAATTCAGCCAGTAATCTTTGGCGCCAACAGCTACTGGTAATCTCCTCTTAGACATGCATGAAGCTAGGTTCCTAACCACCTTAAGACACTTCCTGTGCAGATTGAAAAACTGAAAACTTTTGGCTTCCACCCAGTAGAGTAAAATTTGGTCCGAGAAGCTCACAAAGCGGAAATTGACACTGAAAGGGATTGAATACATTGAAACATCTATGGTCTCCGTGTCCCAAACTTGTTCATCTTTGTAAGCCTTCAATATTTTCAAGTGCACCTTTTCCAAAGTATGCGCCGCCTTTGTATTAATTCCTTCTACTGGTAGTGATTTCTTTTGTAGAATGGCAACAACGAAAAATCCTTTATGCTTAAAAAATCGAGTATCTGCATTGGATTCAACTGGGGATTGGATGTATTGCAACTTGTCTTCATGGAGATCGAACAAGAGAATGAGCTGTGGATCACTGGTCCGCCAAAACAAAGCTCCTCCTCCTCCTGTGGCTCCATAAATAGATGTGAGTAATAATCCGGAATCTGGAGACCTGACTTCGTTCCAAGAAGATTGATTCCGAAAGTATACACCAAACACTTAGGAGACTTAGTTTCCAACATATAAACAATGATCACCAATTTATACTCATTGTTAATAGAATCCAGAAGACCTGATCTTATAATAATAACCTCCTCCTATAACAGGAGGGACTATGCGTAAAAACTCCTTTGACGCATAATTCCAAACATCTATGAGGCAACCAATTTTATTAATAACCTGTTTAAAACAAATTAAACCATTGCAATATCCAACAAATTCCCCTTTGTTTTCCTGTGTGATTGTGTTACTCAAATCAACATTGTAATTATCAGTACTGTCATCTTCAATATCTCTGGCATGAAACAAGTTTCTGGGCAGAGTTGTTGTTTCTCAGTACCATAATAAGTTATATAAAACACTAAGATCGGATTTTTCTGGGAATAATTAGTAAAGTGTGATTTGGGAAATCGTTGATTTTGATTGATGTAATTGTATAAATACTTACTTGTGCAGCTTAATCTCGTCAGAGATTTAACTCATCATCCATTCTAACTTCATCTTCAGTCCTCTGCTTCTTCATCTTCATCTTCTTCATCTTCATAATCATAATCTTCGAATTAGGGTTTTGGGATTTTGATTTTTGATTTTCTCTACCTTGCCCCCTCTGGCTGAGAGACAGAAAAACAGACCGAACTTTCTTTAATGATTTTTTTCATCCTACGGGTAAACGGGCTGGACTCTGGAGTCTGGAGATATGCTGACGTGTCAAACACCGTAACTCTGTTTTTTTTCGATTTTTACCCATACTCGGATTCCCGACCTTCCAAGAGGAACACCGGCTCTGGCAATTCCGTCTCCATCTACCAAAACTACTCATAAATATTTTAAAAAAAAAGTAGACATGTATACCAATGTACAAAAATATCAAGGCCTCCTGGAGCTATATATTGTTGTCGAGGCTCATGTCTGACTTTTTTCTGTGGTTACTGGTTTGGGTACCCAATAGTTGCTCGATTGCCTTCTCTATAGTGTGGTGAACATAGTTGTGGTACCGATTACATCAATCTGCTAATTTCCTTGACCATGTTAGAAAGATACCATGGCGGTTTTATTTTGCTGAGTTCGATTTTGTTAGAGCGAAACCTGGATAATTTCTTGAAAGGTCGGATATTCTAGAAATAATTTATGACTTCACTGTCCAAGGAGAATGTGTTGTTACAAGAGGAAGAGAAGATTGCAGAGGAGTGTGTGGATTTTTATTCTGATTTACTTGATGATTCCTCTTCTCCTTTTTGTGGATGATCCTGAAGTTTTAAGTTCCATTCTAAACGATGAGGATAGAGTTGGGTTTTTTTTAAAGATAACGCTAGATTATTGTCGAGGACGACTTCACAGCCGTGGACGTCCAGAATTTCTTTCATAAGGCTAAGATTTTAAAAGAGGTAAACAATACCTTCCCCACCCTTGTAGCTGAGAAACAAAACCCAAATATTAAGGATTTTTGCCTCATTGCTTGTTACAATGTTATTTACAAGTGCCTGACTAAGATAATTGCTCTGAGAAGAAGCATAGTTGCCATATAAGTTGGCACCATATTTGTATTTCTTTTAAGGAGGGCGGACTCGTAGTTAGGGATCTCCAAACTACTAATTTGGTTGCTGGGATGAGGCATGTTTGGAAGTTGGCATCCTACAAAATCTCAGTCTGGACTGATTTGCTAAAGCAAAATCTCATACAAAGAAAGGATTTTTATAATATGACATTCCCGCAAGATGCTTCTTGGAATTGGAGGCACATTCTGAATCAGAGAACTGAAGCCGCCAAGTATTTTAGGACCACCGTTTGTAATAGGAAATCTACTTATTTCTTAACTGGTAATTGGCATCCTTATGGCATTCTGAAGATATTTCACTACGTCCAGTGATTCAGTCTCCTAGTTCTTCTGGTAAGTATTCATTCAAAGATACTTACAAGGTTCTCATGAACCCCACAGAGTCTCCTTTTTAGAATAACTTGGTTTGTTTAAATTCTACATTCCTAAACAATCATTTTTCACTTGGTTGCCTTGAATATTCATCTCAAGATTAAAAGTAGACTCAATAAGTGGGGGTTGGATATGTCTACTATGTGTGACGAAGATCTCCTCTTCCTTCATTATCCTTGCTCTTCTTAGATTTGGAAGGGGTTACTTATTATATTGGGATATGTTACAGGTCAGAGGGCCACATGGAAAGAGGAGATTAAACGGTGTAGCTTTGTGTTTGTAGCTCTTCCATCATCACTACCATGAGGAAACTCACTTTCAATAACTTTGTGTATCACATATGGAAGGATAGGAACACTAAAGTGTTTAGGAACCAAACTTAGCCCACTGATCAAGTTAGTTCGTTAAGTTTTGAGGAAGTTGAAGCTTTCTGCTCATAGCATTTGTGTTGTGGATATCCCTTACTCTAGACATTTCTTTCACATCTGGAATATGACTTGTGTTTTTAAACTTAAAATGGAGCTGAGGTGCCGGTGGAAAGGGACTGACAAGTGTGTTGTAATGATCAATTCTGATGGATCCTTGGGAAATGGTATGTGTGGCTTTGGAGCTATCATTATGGATGTCGGTGGTGGTTGTATAATGTGACAGATTCTTGTACCGGTATTTCTGTTCTGGGGCATGAGCTTCAAGGGGTTGGGATTAGTATCAAGTTGCTATTTCTAATGAGACATTTCTTATTCAGTCCAGTAATTCCGATCCGTGTTACTGGCTAGTCCAGAGGGATAACACATTTATCGGTTGGTCCAATAAAGTTTAAACCTGCCTAAAATTACCTATCTACCCATAGACACGTTAAAAGTAATTTTCAGTTTCATTTTCGATTCTCTCTCTCTTGTTTCTTCAGTTACAGAACCGCTCCTTTAGACATTCAATTTCTTCTTTAGCAATCACTTCTATCTCTTCTTTCTTCTCAATCAAACTCATCTGAAAAACGATTTCGGAAATCATTAATTACAGAAAAATCATCAGTTCCTCACCTAATCAATTACATAAATCATCAGTTCCTAACCTAATTTTTATTCATTCAATTGAAGAGAAAAAATGGTTAGAACTATCAAGCCGACAATTACAGAAGAAATTGTAGAAGAAACCCAGGTAAAAAGAAGAAAAAAAAATGTTGATGATTCACCAACACAATCCTCCCCTGCTGCTAAATCTCCGACAACAAGGAGTATGAGTAAAGTTGGTACTCCGTCACGAACAAATGTTCCTCAGGTAGAAGGTAAGCAAAAATCAGAAGAAAGTAAAGCCTAATTTTGTACTTCATATTGACATGCAATACTTAGAAAACTGTTGTTGAATTTCATATTGACATGCAATACATATCAATATGTAATGCTGATGAAAAACTGTAGATATGTAGTGATGTTCAACTAATATCCTACATATGCTCAATAGAATCACTACATCTCTGTATGTAGTGTTTGTTTTACATGTTTTCAACTGTTGTATATGCAATTTACTCTTACATATTGACATGCAGTGTGTGTTTCTATGCTCAATGGAATCACTAAATATTTGTATGTAGTGTCTGGTATACATGTTTTCATATGTTGTATATGTAACTTGAGACAACATATTGACATGCAATGTGTGATTCATATGTTTTTTGTTCAATAGAAACACAACATCTCTGTGAGCCATATGTTTTACATGTTTTTCATCTGTTGTGTATGTAATTTGACACAACATATTGACATGCAGTTTGTCATTCATATGTTTTATATCTGTACTACATATCAATATATTGTCTGCAATTTGTAGTTATTGATATGTAATGATAGCATCTCAAATTGATATGTGTGCTACATATTATTATCTGCCTGTAATATGTAATGTGTACAAAACATTTGGTTTACAAAAACAGCAAAAACCAAAGGAAAGAAAGCAGTTGCTGCTCCTGAAGCAAAAAGCAAAAGAAAAACAGCAGCGGCAACTACTAAAGCAAAAGGAAAAACAGCGACAACGGCTGCTACTCCTTCACCACCAGCAAAGGGGGACAAAGCACTTGTCCTGAGAGCTGCTACTCCTTCTCCTAAAGGAGAGGGAAAAGAAAAAAGGGGGAAAGCAAAAGCGCTCCTGAAAGAAGGTTTGTAATGTTAAAACTGAGGATAATTCTTAAATTGTGGTTCATATGTAGTTATCAGTATGTAGTTATAAAATTACCAGTATGTTGTGGTATTTGATATGTAGTTGTTTCATGTTCATGGTAGATACATTAACTACATATTTGATATGGTGTAGGGGAAGAGAAGGGGAAGAAAGTAGTTGCCTTGAGAGCTGCTACTCATTCACCAAAAACAAAAGGGGGGAAAGCAAATGTAGAAGGTATGTAGTACAACTACATATAAGAACAAAGCGTATGAATAATATGTATCCTTAATAACATATGTTTATGAGTATGTAATGATGCATTGTTGTGCTTGTTTTTGGTATTAAGTGTTTTTACATTTTTACTGTATCAAAGCAGATACATATGCCATACGTACTATTACAAATCGATATGTAGTTAAAATAATACGTAGTGGTATCTACTATTATATATCAATATGTAGAGGTAAATACTTATATTCTCATAACATATTACATATCAATATGTAGAGGTATATACTTATATTCTCGTATGTACTGTTAATAATATGTAGTTTCAAGACTTGGTAGATATTACAACTACATATTGATGATGTAACTACATATTTGATATACCATATTGATATGTACTGTATTAGTTTTTGGTTCTTGTTATTGTGTAGGTGCTAATAAGCGTAAGAAAGGAGATGGAAAACCACGAAGTTTATACCGTGGCGGTTTCAGGGGCTTGTGGGGGCTTGCGAAGACTATTAGGACCACTAAGAAGGCTATTGTGAAGTCCACTGAAAACCTTGAGTTGAGTGAGTTGCAGTTGAAGATGATTTCTGAAGCATCATTCGGTAACCTGTTCCTAATGTTCTGGTACACAAGATTTGAGTTGGAACATTGGTTGAAGATTGAAGATGCAATGACGAAAATGTTACGCTGTTACGTTAGGGGTCAAGATCCAAACAAGCTTAGATTTGTCTTTAAAAGGCATGGCCAACCGAATGAGATAGTATCCACACCAGAAGAAATGGCACTTATTTATGGGATGCCGAGAATTCAAAATAGAGAATATCTTGATTATAGGCTTACACAAGTCAATAAAAAAAGTGGATGGCGTGAAACAGAATTTTTCAAAAGGACTTTTCCTACTGATATGAAAGTTGGTGATAAAGTGACTAGGCCAATGATTGTGAAGGCAATATTGAATATCCTTAAACGAACACCAATTAATCTAAAAAAGAAGAAGTCTGATGAAGAGTCTCTGCAAAGCGTGGGTGATCAATCAAATGAAGATTCTGAAGAAGACGAGGAAGACGAGGAAGATGCCGAAGATCTTGTTAGGCTTATCTGCTTGTATATGTGCACTTCATTATTTTTCGCTACAAGTGATGCAAACGCTTTGACTGAAAAATATATTGGTTTTGTTCTTGATCTTGAGAAGGCTAAGAATATTTCATGGCCTGACCTCATCCATTCTCATTTAGAGAAAGAGCTGAATGAAAACGTGGAATCCGTAGAACGCACAAATGGTTGTGCTATTTATTTGTTGGTAAGAATATATTTATTTGTTTATTCTACTTCAAAATGTTTTTGTTTTATGTGTTTTCTACATTTTGATAGTATATCTAATACTGCATATCAATATTTTGCAGCCATGGTTTGCGGAGCATACGCATTTGGTGGCGCCCGAGGATATAGTGACAGAACCTGCAGGAATGTATGTGCCAAGAGTGGCTAGGTGGAATCATACAAAGATATGTGCTGAGTTCCTAAAGGATATTGATCTTTCTGAGTATCAGGTAAACTTGCCGTACATATTTTGTCATAATAAAAATATATATTGATAAGTACACGTAGTTCGACATATTGATATGTAATTATTAGCATATCAATATGTAGTAGTTATTAGCATATCAATATGTATTAGTTATTATCATATCAATTTGTGGTGATACATATTGATATGTAGTTATTAGCATATCAATATGTAGTTCTCCCTGTGTATCTAATAGAGAAAGAACTACGACATGTTTTTTTTTTTTTGGTAATATCTAATATGTAGTTGTTTTTTTACATTTATTTGATTTATACCAGTTCCATGTTGATTTCAAAGATGAGATAACACACGAAGAAAGACAAATCCTTAATCGTATTTCAAGAAGGATTCAACAGGAAGCAAATGATGATGCTTTTTGTTTAGATGAGAATTCCGAATCGGAAGAAGAGAAAGAAGAAGAGGAAGAAGAGAAGGAAGAAGAGGAAGAAGAAGAGGACTCAGTATTGGTGGGGGAAGATTGGAAGATTAAATACGATGATTTGAGGAATACAATATCTTCCAAATGGAGTGAATTCAATACAATGCAGCAAGAGGGCGAACCGGTTAACGCTTCAAAGCTTGAGTTCATGTTGCATGATATTTACCGGAAAGCTTTCCCTTTGCAGAGAGAAGCCAGCCAGGAAGATTATGTTAGCTTGGGATGTACACCTACTCCAAGAAACCCCAATGAAGAGTTGAATGTGGACCAAATAGTTGAGAACGAAATGCAAGGTTCTTCGGAAGATCAAACAGATGTTAATGTCAACATTACTGAAGTTGGTTTGTCAACACCGAAAGATCAAACTCATGTTAATGCCACCTCTGAGGTTGAATTGTCAACAACTTCAGTATTGAAGTTCCATGATGTTGAAGTTCCGCGTTCTGAGGTTAAAAATTGGGCTAAATCTAATTTGGAGGAAAAAGTCAAAGAGATACAAGAGAAAAAGGGAAAAGAAAACACACAGGTAAGTAGCATATTAATATCTATCTGTGACATATCAATATGTAGTGGTATCTACCATTACATATTGATATGTAACAGTACATTCTTGTATACCACTATCTATCTGTTACATATCAATATCTATCTGTTACTTATCAATATGTAGTGGTATCTACCATTACATATTGATATGTAACAGTACATTCTTGTAGTGGAACATATTTATATGTAACAGTAAATTCTTGTGGTGGTAGACATAGCAAAAACTCAAGCTAAGTAGGTTTTTGTTGACAGTTTCAATTGATTTTTGCAGGTTGATCAACTTGAAGTTAGGCAGGAAGCAGCAAAGGAGTTTCTTACAACTATGCTAGAAACGAAGTCTTCAGTTGTAGCTAATTCGCAGAAATTTCCAGAGTATAACGCCGGATTGGCGGCGGAAGAGTTTCATTTCCTGGATGTACCTTTGTTTACTATGATGTCGAGTTTGGAACACATTGAAAAGTTGTCTATGCCAGACTTTATAGAAATGGCAAACTCTGGCATTGGTGTTTATGTCGAAGAGTTTGCAGACCTCCTTCCAGATAACAACGATGGTCTTTTTGGTATTAACTTACGAGAACAATTTGATAATCTGTTTAGAAGAGATTTGCGGCCTTTACAAATTCCACAAGAAACAACTGAGCAACAAGAACCCATTGAACCGAAATATGCAGGTGAAGTTACAGGTAAGCAACAAGAATACATACCTACAACCAGTTCAAAAAGTCATTTGGAGGTTGCATCACAAGATCCTTTGGATGTTTCATCACAAGATGTTCTGGATGTTTCATCACAAGATGTTCTGGATGTCCCCTCGCAAGATATTTTGGAGGTTCCATCACAGGTGAATGATATGTACTAAAAATCTCATTTTGTGTAGTTAATATTACACTACAAATCACTACATACTGATATGTATATCAGTTTGGTAGCACTAGAAATCACTATACCATACAATCATATACCACTACATGCTTTCAAAAATGATTAGGTGATGTAACTATGTTTTATGCAATATAGATATTTACATATTTTTTTATGTTGATTAAAAATGCAGGAACAGTTTTGCCCAAGCCAGAAACAAAAAATGGTAAAAGTGAACAAAAAGCGTGCTACAAAGCCCGAAAAGAAGCAGGTAACAACACCCACCAGACCTGTTACTCGTTCCCATCCTGCAAAGAAGGTAGATGATATATATGAGATTGGAAGTAAGTTCTCACCATCATATAAAGGACCGAAAGCTGCAGCTGCAGAAGCACTACCACTAAACAAAAAGAGAAAGCTTAAATTGCGGAAACTGACTAAATCACCATTCTATAATGACATGAACGATGAACAAAAGAGTACTCTTTCCACATACATCAATAATGCAAAAAATCTTAGGTGAGTTCTCAATTGACACTTTTATATTGATATGTACTATTAGTTTGTGTATGTACTTTTGATATACATACATATTTGTATAAAAAATACTGAGAAAGACATATCAGTATGTACTGTTACACAAAGAATACTAACCTTTACGTCGTTTATTTTCTAGCTCAATTGCTTGGAGAGTGGGAGAAGGTGGTCTTTGTGTTAGTGGAACTACAGTTGATGACTTGGTGCAGAACGATTTATTAGAACAAGATCTTCTCAACTACGCACAATACAAGCTTAACACCAAATTTCAGAATGAGCAACCGATGCACGAAGTATACAGGAAATACTTGCCTGTGTTGCATCTGGATTCGTCCGCTTGGGTAAGTTGTTATCTTACACTGCATATTTACTACAGCACATATTCAAAAATTAAAAAAGTATGTAGGGGTAGGTACACTACATATCAATATTGCATAAAACAAAATTAGATATAAACTATTTCAAGTACATCCATGTTTTCAGTACAATGTCGAGTTCCCGGATAACCTCAAAGGAGCAGCACATGATTCTGTTTACAAACCAATATTGGCGATGGATGAAAGTATCAAGAAGATTCTTGTACCAATGTGCCACCACAATCTTCATTGGACGCTACTTGAGTATGACTGCGAAAAAATGGTGTTCAACCACTACAATTCTTCTAAGGCTGAACGGGGAGGTATTTGTTATCCACACGCCTGAAAAATGGAAGATTACATGTACGTACCTATCAACGTGTACTTGATGGAGAAGAACAAAGTAACAATGAAGAATGTAATAGTGAATGAATGTGAAGCACCTCAACAAGGGGGATCGCCAGACTGTCTACTGTTTGTGATGCATTTTATGAAGATGATGTCAAAAAGAAAATATGTGGGAGTGCCTTTCGTAACAAAAGGGTCTTGTTAGCATGCAAATTGCTGAAAGCATCTCCACCGGAAATCAGCTGGAAGATGACACAAAAATAGTCTTACTTGCTAAAAGTAATCTGACAGTACATATCACTATTTACCTATTTTCTTTTCTTTTTATTCTTGGTTTCATTTCATTTCATGAGTTCAAGAATGTTCAAAAACATACATCTAATATGTAGTGATTTTTAATTTGAATTTGGGTTTAACTTTAATGTAGTAATATTTCAATTGTGTTACTTAAACATGATTTTGTGTTGTTGATACGAGGGGGCGCTGCCCCCTCAAAAGATGGTGAATCAGCTGGAAAACCAAAAGATGTTCTAAATAATCTTAGTGGAAGATGGTTAAACCACAAACCAGTACATATTTAATTGTTTTCTTGTTACAAACATCTAGTATGGTTACACTACAACCACTACATATCAGTATGTAGTGGTAGATACTAACACTACAATACTGGCATGTAATTTCAGTATGTAAATACTTCACTACTGGTGATAGATAATGACATTTTGATAGACTTAAAAACATATTTCATTATTAGAAAATAACTACAATAACTACATTTTGATAGACTTATAATGTTTCAAAAACCAAAAGATGTTCTAAGAAACAACAAAAACAGTATTTTCAGTACACTTGTAATGTATGTACTGTAAATGAAATACTTATTAACCAAATTCAGTTGGTACCGACAAAATAAAAAAGAAAAACGGTAGAATAGAACAAGGGCTAGAGGAAAGAACTGTGGAAAAGGAATCTGGCAACATCATCGATATAACATTCTGCTGCACGTTCAAGCCTGTGATAAAAGAAAAAGAGAAATCAGAACACTACTTGCTTAAAAGTACATTGTATTGTATCAAACTTACTTAATTAAGACATTAATATGTATCTGACTGAAATACATACCTGACACAAAATCATTCTTCAGAAAGTTCATACTGTCGGATAAGATTGCATGTTGCCTTGTTGTGATGAGTCTTCAAATTACAGTTTGAACACTTGACAGATTTTCTACTAGTTTCAAATGCAGACTTAAAACGTTTCCCCTTTTTCCTGCCTGGTGGAGACCTAATTACTTCTGCTGGGAGAACGATATCATCTACGTGATACTCATCGGGCCTGTGAGAAAAAAACAGTATCATATAAATGGAATGAACCACAACTACATATGAATATGTACACGGTATATTTTTCCTGAAAAACAAATATAAAAAAATGTAGTGGTATTTAACATTACATATCAGTATGTAACATCCATATGTAAGTAGGTTTATGTTGACAGTTTCAATTGCTATTACATGTGTAAGTGGTATCTACCATTATATATTGTTATGCAAAATATGAAAATGTACTGATTAAAGACACATACCTGTCGTGGTTAGGAACGGGTCTAATAGCTATTGAATATAGCTTACGAAAAGTGGTAACTTTGAAATAATCTTCAACGTAATCAAGAATCCTTCCTCCAAATCTAGTAATAGCTGCAGTAGCGTGCGAGCATGGAAAACCATAAACGCGCCATCGTTGGCAAGTACAAGTTTTTCTCTCTAGATCTACCATATGAGATTTGCACAGTACATATTCATGTGTTATTTTTCAGTACACCTAATATACACAGTACATATTTATATGTTCTCACAGAAACATGGTACTTAAAAAAAAGAAAGAGAAAGTAAATAACATTCAGATGATAGACATTAGGGGTAAACGCTAACCTTGGAGAATGCACTTCATAACGATTAGCATCTGACTGGCTAACTTTCTAGGGACGACCAATTTGGATGTGTAGTTCAAGCAAGGATTGATACGTAGGGGTTAGCAGTTCTGGGTCCATCAAGAGACTCTCTTCACGACGTTCTGACATCATTTCCATCATACGTATCCTACACGACAAGGGGATAGCAAAGTATGTTATACTAAAAATATACGTAGATTAACAGAACATATATGCTAATATTGTTACAAAAAGAAAACTAATATAAGCTTGTACTGTGACTAAGGAAACTGATACAAACCTGATCGAGTCAACGAACGCACACGCAGGTAATTTCTTTTCTTTGAAATAATCTTCAACGTAATCAAGAATCCTTGAACGGGTCTAATATCTATTGAATATAGCTTACGAAAAGTGGTAACTTTGAAATAATCTTCAACGTAATCAAGAATCCTTCCTCCAGATCTAGTAATAGCTGCAGTAGCGTGCGAGCATGGAAAACCATAAACGCGCCATCGTTGGCAAGTACAAGTTTTTCTCTCTAGATCTACCATATGAGATCTGCACAGTACATATTCATGTGTTATTTTTCAGTACACCTAATATACACAGTACATATTTATATGTTCTCACAGAAACATGGTACTTAAAAAAAAGAAAGAGAAAGTAAATAACATTCAGATGATAGAGATTAGGGGTAAACGCTAACCTTGGAGAATGCACTTCATAACGATTAGCATCTGACTGTCTAACTTTCCAGGGACGGCCAATTTGGATGTGTAGTTCAAGCAAGGCTTGATACGTAGGGGTTAGCAGTTCTGGGTCCATCAAGAGACTCTCTTCACGACGTTCTGACATCATTTCCATCATACGTATCCTACACGACAAGGGGATAGCAAAGTCTGTTATACTAAAAATATACGTAGATTAACAGAACATATATGCTAATACTGTTACAAAAAGAAAACTAATATAAGCTTGTACTGTGACTAAGGAAACTGATACAAACCTGATCGAGTCAACGAACGCATACGCAGGTAATTTCTTCTCTTTGTTAATCCATCTATTGAACGATTCAGCAACGCTAGATGAAGTGTAACCATAATTACAACCCTTGAAGAAAGCATTGGACCACTTTTCTTTTGGAATTTTGCGGCAGTAGTCAGCAACCCAAGGCCTTCCCAAATTAACCATTTCTTGAAGACCTTCCTCGTATGTTGCAGGTGAAAGAGCATATGTCGCCTTTCGGAAAGCATCAGTCACTTCCTTATACTTTTCGTCAGACTTTGCGATAGGTAAGTTTCTGTCCAAATGGAAGTAACAATATCTTTGATGAGAATCAGAGAACTCTTTGGGAATATATTTAACCAACCCTTCACCTCGGTCAGTCATAAAAGTGATTGGGCGATCATCATTCAAAGCCTCCTTCAGTTTCTTGAAAAAACCATTCCCAGCTGATATTGTCTTCACCAGGTACTAAAGCAAACGCAAGCGGATAAAATCCTGCAAAAAGGAATTACTAGTTATGTTAAGCAACTAATATTGACACTTCATATTGACATGCAGTTGGTTTACCTCTTTGTTGATATGTGAAAACCTGACACTACATAATAACATGTTAAGCAACTGATTGACACTACATTTTCACATGCAGTATGGTTTATCTCATACTCAGTAAGGTCAATATGTAGTATGTAGTAAGGTCAATACTCATTGTCAGATAGTGAAGTAAGGTCAATATGAGTGATCTAACTACCAGACACTACATATCAAAAAAAAAAAGAACCAGTTACCTTGATTGTCATTAAGACATGTTGCTGCCATGAGACCTCCTTTAAAAGTTCCAGTGAGAAATGTACAGTCACAGAAAATCATGGGACGACATAGTTTATATCCCTCTATACAAGCTCCAAAGCAAACAAAAAGTCTATTGAATCTTTTTGTAGCATCATTGAAATCGAAATCAATAAATGACCCAGGGTTTGTTTCCCTAACAGCATTCACCCACCAAGCAAGATCAGTGTACGACTTCACATCATTACCAAAAATCTGTTTATGCGACAACTCAATTGCATGATATGCGTGGTGATACTGGATTTCAATGCCACCACTAACTTTAAGATAATCTATGATCTCTGCTGGTGTTATGCGAGGGTTGTGCCTGACCATCTCATGAATTAGACTGTTCACGAGTTTTTTTGTAACTCTTGGATTCTTCAACATATAACCACTGCCACAGGTGTGCCTTCCCGCATATTCCTTTATCTTAAAACATCAATAGAACTACCAATGGCAGTTGCGTGAAGCTTCCATGAACAACCTTTCACACTACATACGGCGGTGAATCTCTCAAGGTCATTCTTCTTCTTAATTACCTCATATCCAGTTCTCATGCAGTATTTTTGGCATGTTATACGTACGGCATCAACGCCACCATAGAATAATTGATCTGTATCATCAAAAATCTTATCCCAACCATCTGGAAAAAACACTCTTGACGCTTCTTTACCTTCTTTCAAATAACTATTCTTTGCACTGACAACTAAGTCTGCATTATTGTCAACTTCCATACGCCTAGACGCGCCATTTGAAATTACATCCACGTGGAAATCAAAGAAATCTGATTGCTTTGAAGAATGTAATGCAGAGATGCCCTGGAGTGTTACATCGGCAAGAATAGGAACTATCGCTTGATTCTTGAAATAGTTAACCAGAATAGTCGATGGAGTCAACCAGCTCCACATATTACAGATGCAAAATTTCAAATCCTCTAAAGTTGAAAACGATGTAACCTCATATGCAAAATGATATTGCTTATGGTATACATGAGAATAGATGGAGAAGTCTGGTTTGGAAGAAACGTCAGACATGTTAACCCTGTAAATGATCCAAAAATTAACTAAGTCTCTGAATGGATATAAGTTATACATATTGATATGTATTGGCATCTACTGTATTGCACGATACATACTAAGAGCGCAGGCTATATGTAGTACGTATTGGTATGTAACATGTAGAATAACTAAGTCTCTAAATTCCTATACGTTATACATATTGATATGTATTGGCATCTACTGTATTTTAATAAGATATATTTGCAGGCTATATGCAGTACGTATTGGTATGTAACATGTAGAATATATTTTACAAACATATCAATATGTTTTGAGTTTCATCTTCTATAAATAGAAGAATTGCAGCTATATCAAAAAGAGAATACAAAATTACTACACGATCTATCTAACAAAACAAACCTATATCAAAAAATACAGTAAAACAAACCTATATCAGATTACAAAGAAACTAAAACAGAACAGCAGCAGAGAAAAGGTGATTATAGTTACATACATTGTTCGAATCTGAGATTAACCTAATTCGATTTTAAGATACCTAATTGAAACACACAAAAATCACAATGTAAATCGAACGGAAACTGAATTGAACAATATAAATCATCACAAAACTGAAATCATAAAAGAAAGATAACAATGTACATCATAGACAACTATTCTGATAGAAATCGGATCATAATAAACCTAATTATTCATCAACATTCCAAGAACAACAGCAGAGGAAGATGATTTACGAGATAAATACCTTGTTCGAATCTGATTTCGAAGCACAGATGATTTACGAGATAATAGCTGTGATGAGCCTAATTGAAAGTCGCTACCAGATACTGTGATGAACCAAAACGCAGGAGCAGAGAAAACCAAAGAGAAACAATCTGAGATGAAAAAAAAAGAGAAAAAAACTGAATTTGATTTGTTCGTGGAGTTGCAGAAAGGGTATTTTTGGTACTTTTGAAAAACTTGTCTTGTGTGACCCGCACGTTTTGGACTAGGGAATAAATATTCTGGTCCAAAAACATGTTTTTGGACCAGCGGATAATTTTATTCTAGGGGTGGATTAGAGAGTAACCAGTACTGGGTTTCCTGGACTACCTAGTAATTCCTAGATTTCTAATGGGTACACAAGAGCTCATTTGGGATGGATTCTACGGTCGTAGTAGTGTTACTGATATACGCATTTATGTGTTTAATATATCTCAATTGTATAGATTGTTAGTGCTCGATTTTGTACTTATTTGGTTATTTTATGTTTTTGTAGGTGTTTTTGGAAAAATAAGCTTTTGCGGTGAAATCGGCTCGATATGTGGCATTTGAACCTCCGCAAATAACGTATCATAAGCACCACAGAAGTGTGTTGGAGACACCCCAGAAACACCCCGGAGGAACCCCGAAAAATTACTGTTTATGCCCAAAAATTACTATTTCCACCCCAATTGCTAAAGGGGCCCCTGAAATGGATAAGGGGGAGGTCACCTTCTTCCCAAAATTCAAAACAGAAATTTTGGCGGGAAAGAACTTTGCTGACAGAACAGATTTGGAACTCGATTGTTGGACGTCCTTTGGAGAGATTCAACCGCCAAACTAAGTTGGGCTGGACTCGAATGGAGTAAACAGGGTTTGTACATGTGTTTTGATCGGTTAACTTGGGCTGGATAATCCGGAATATCGACTAACAGGGAAGAAAAATACTCGGTTCAAACAGAAAAAGAAAGTCGGGTCTTGTTTGGTTTGTTGCCAGAGATATAGCGTGACTAGAATGCAGATATATCTTCCCACAAATTCTAATATATCTTATGAAGGCTTTGAAAAGTATACGGCTCAAAAGGAAGACGCGTAAAGAGAGTTTGGCAGAGAAAAAAACCCGTAACTTGCTTTGGAGATAAACGAAAATATTGGGGAAGATTTAGTCGACCTATTGTGTATAGAAAGGTTTTTACGAGTCCAAGATAAGTTATCAAGTGTTTGGGGTCGAGCAGGGACCAGATAGACACCGGAGCAGCGAAGAACAGGAGTTGCAGGAAAAGTTTCCTGCTGCTGCTCGAGGAGGAAGAAGAAGACGAAGAACGTACCCTCCAGGGCCGTCGTTCTTCAAACAGTGCAAGAAGTAGCAGACTTGCGTCGTTATTCAATAGCAGCGCTGAAGTATCGTTCTTCAGCAGCAGTACGTATCGTTCTTCTCTGGACGCTTATAGAGGGTCGTAGTTTCACTGTTTTATATTTTTCACTCTTTTAATCATATTTTGTGCATCATGTATGTATTTTGAGAACATGATTATTATGAGTAGCTAAACCCCAATACTGGGATGATGGAGGAAGCTGTTTTTCAGCCATGTGGTTATTTAAATAATTCTTAATTCACTTTTGTCACCGATTTTAATTGATTTATGATTTCAATTAATTACTTGTGATTTTGTTTGATGGAACATGCTTAGTCCTAGGGATTCTTGATGTGCCATGCTTATAATATACAAGTAATATTTTATGGAATCTAATTTGGCAAAGATAGAGTTAATATTTGTTTTTTTTTGAGCTATAATCGCCTAGGATTATTTTCTGAGCCACTTGAATATGAAACACATTGGAATCCTGAGTCCTGGTTCCTCTTGATCTTGTGACATAAATTTTGTATATATTTTTCCTTTAAAAATCTTTTCAAGTCCGAGCAACGAATCCTTATTTACCGCAAAATAAATACTACAACAAAATGGCGCCGCCGACGCGGACTTGTATATAGATTTATTTTTATTTTTTTAGGTTTATTTTTTTTATTATTTGTTCCTTTTTACTTTGTCTTTTTTTTCTTTGATTTACAGGTTCGAAGTGGAGCACTAAACACTTGGAGAGGAAAAAGCTTAAAACGAAAAGCTAAAAGAGAAGAAAAGAGGACAATTTTAGGATTTAATTTTTAATTTTTAAATTTTTTAGAGTGTGTGAGGAAACCTGTAATTTTTTTATTTATTTATTTTGGACTTTGGACTTTAAACATTTGGACTTTATTTTTATTTATTTTTAACCCTACGGAAGGGTATTATTAAGAAAAAGAAAAAAAAAATTATATAAACTGTGTGCAGGGAAGGACGACTACTATATCGTCTCGGCCCCTCGGGTTCGTACATGACATAGGAGTCGTGGTCCGATTCGACTTCAACGGTTCATCCCCCGTCTGGTACGGGAGGTAAGTCCATCGAAACACTCGTGAATCTCCTGTCAGCGGGTTTACTAGTATTGTATTCCTTAAGGTGATTCATTGATTGAGGACGAATTTGGAATGTTTTTAAATTCCTAGTAAAGGGAAAGGCCTGGCCAATACAAGATACGGGTTCGGATTTCATCACCGCTCCTTTCTTGCCCGCCTTAGGAAAACGAAACCTAACGCGAACCCAAGCTTTAAAATTTGGAATAGAACGAGACCGATAAGGTAAGGAGCTTAATAGGAAACTCGTTCGAAAAATATTGGTTTCTCTTTAAGCACACTTCAAAGTTCATGATGGTTTTTGTGAGTTAAATGCGTGACTGCGCCGCCTTCTAATGCGGTGAGGCCTTGGGTATCAAAGCTCTACTAAGCTTCCCTCGCCTCGGTTCAACTTACATTAGCTCGGATTGATTCCAGAGGGGTGTGCTCAAATTGTAACGAATTCCCCTTCGAGAGATAGAAGCTGGTCTAGAAACAATCTAAGTGGAGCCATCATGCTTTTTGTTTGCTAGATTTTATAGGTTTGATTTGGTCGAGTCAGCCTTGTTTGTGATTTTGTAGAATTCCCTTGCAATTAAGAATGTCAAACTGGTATAATAGAAGCCAATATAATGAGTATCGACCTGAAGTTGAATATGAACATCATCAATTTTATGACCATGGTGAGAATAGTAGTTGGGAACGCCAACCTTTTCAAGGTTATGGTTCATACCATGGTGAGCCCAATTATTATCCACACGCGAATTTGTCTTACAAGCAAAAATCTTATAATTCCTCTCCTCTAGATAAGGCGCGTAGGCTAATTGAGTCATCACGTCGTAGGTTACTTGAGTCAACATATGAGTCAACTGAGATAAATGACTTAGTTATGGACGAAAGAATCGCAACTAATAGTTAACCTTCGATACATGATACCATCAGGAAATCTTGTGAGTGGATTGAGAAGCGTTTGTTAGAGGCGCAGAATGCTCAATATAGTGTTTCTGATAATACCCTTGAGAATAGTTATTTACATAATAAGGATGAAGAGGTTAGAATTGATAACACTACTTTAGATGAGGTTCAACCATTTTCATGCTATTATAATAACGATTGTGATGAGGATATTGCTGATGAAGAATCGGAAACATGTGGGAATAGTGATCAGGAATTTCTTACCCAATTGAGCCTTATAATGATTATATTATTTCTGGTTCAAATCCTAATAATTTTAACAATTATTCACCTATTCAAAAGGAAAGGGATTTGAATAGAAATATCCCCGTTTTAGACGACGTAGTATGTCCTGTTTACGAATCTGATAAAGGTTTAGAGGAACCGGTTTATCTTGAGACTACTGTTTTCGAGTCGAACGATTTAGAAACTGTAATCGATGATGGTTTCGAGGAACGGTTTTATCCCGAGAATACTGTTTCAGAGTCGTACGATTTATAAACAATAGTCTTAGATGAACTCGTAGAGATTAATGAGGATGAACCTGACTTAGAAGAATCAATTGCCCATTTTCAGGAATCTGATGACCTAGGAATTAGGGAGATTGTGACTAGTCTAACTAGAGACACTGAAAACTCTAAGTTTGGGGGTGATTATCATTCTCCATATGCTTTAACTCTTAGAAAGGTCCCTCAGTTGGGACTTGACATCAATGCCTCAACCATCTTACAAGATTATCTTCATACTCGCTCTCCCGAACCTCATAATGTCCAAGAAGAAGTTCAGTCGTTAGAAACCCATCCTCCGGTAGATGTGGTTAGCCCAGGCAATAACACCAAGTTTGAATTTATTTTTCCACCAAATAGTTTTCTTCCAAATGTGGGAACGTTTGTATTTAAAATGAGTCGAATATTAAGTTCTGAGACCAAGCCTAAGTACTTTAGGTTAATAGAATCGACACATTTTCCTAAGAATGACCACTACTCTCACTGTGGTCAATTATGTAAGTCAAACGTGATTGACTTAGAGGATCCTCAGTTATTTAGGTTATATTTTGTGATTCTAAGTTCGTATTTGAGTTTTTCCAGACTCTAGGACCTAATAATTTGGATCCAACCTATGAGGAAATGCATCCGAGGAAAATATTCTATTTAGACCCTTTCATAGAACCTGAACCGAAAATAGTGATAGTTATCAGGAAACTAGGTAAGGGCATGCTAGTATTGTTCATTTCGTTGGTTCACTGCAGTTTCCTTTTGTCATCTCTTTTTGGTTTTAAAGACCCACAGTTATTCCGACTACTTTTATACTGTTCGAGTTGACTAATCCTTTCCTAAGTCTGGCTGAAGACTTTAAACTTAGCACTTCTTGGGAGGTAACCCAATCTCATGCAACACGGTAATATCTTTCCTTAACTCTTTTGCTTCAAATGGTAACAGTTTCTCCTTGTTCATGCTTTTAATTTTATCTTTAGAACATTGAGGACAATGTTAGATTTCAGTTTGGGGGTATGGGAGAAACTTTTTAGTTGCATTATAAATAAACTCCAGAGCCTAGAAATTTATGCATATTAAGGATAGCACTAACCAATCTAAGTGGATGGAAGCATTTTGGTTTTAGGAGTTGAGGAACCAATCTGACTAGATGGAAACATCTATAAGAGTCTATTCATAAAAGCACAGAGCTCAGGTGTTAGAAATAACATGATAGTTTCGCCATATGTCGTTGAGTCCTTTTCACTTCTATTTTTTTATTCATTTTAAACTATGTTTCTCTAAGTGATTAGGTGGGGCTCACGATTCAAGTTGTTACCATTGCTAGGGTGAAATATAGTGATTGAGATACCCATGAAAAAAAAATGAAAAAAAAAATGTTTTGAAAAAAAAAAGTTATGAAAGAAAAAAAGAAAAAAAAAAAAGAAAGAGAAATTGAGACCAGACCATTAGACCAAACGGAATAAAACTAAATAAAGTCGACCACTGGAACCCTTGTATATGCCAGCTGTGTTGACCTAGAGTTAGGATTATCGACCACTGGTTCCCTTGTATATGCTAGTGAGTTGATATTAGTCAGACTAGTATCTCAGTCATTTAGGTTACGTTCATCTTGGCAGAGGCCTTCAGACAGATATGAGAAACACCGTTCACTTAGTCAACATCAAAACCATCTATGTTTTTCTATATCCATCTCTTAATCAATCCATGTGATTTGTTGACTCCGCATATGATGTCCATAGTAAAACTATCTTAGTAGAGCTCTGTCACTTATATATGAATTTTAGTATGCTTGAATGCAAACTCGTGTACAACAATTGGAAATTCGCATCAGGGTACTTCCTCCTGCAATCAATAAGTATGCCAACCAAGGAGGTTCTTTAGTGCTTTCCAAGGTTTTGCATAGATAGTTAGGGTTTGGAGTAAATATTTTGTGGGTATATCTCTAGTAAGCCCTCCCGAGACTATAACTCGGCCAATAGGGACACCTAGGGGTTTAAGGGCTTATTGCATACGCTAAATGCAATCGACGATTCCTGCGAAAGTGAGTTAGGATTTTATTTTGTAGTTTTGATTTGCTCGGGACTAGCAAATAATAAGTTTGGGGGTATTTGATAGACGCATTTATGTGTCTAATATATCTCAATTGTATAGATTGTTAGTGCTCGATTTTGTACTTATTTGGTTATTTTATGTTTTTGTAGGTGTTTTTGGAAAAATAAGCTTTTGCGGCGAAATCGGCTCGATATGTGGCATTTGAACCTCCGCAAATAATGTATCAGAAGCACCACAGAAGTGTGTTGGAGACACCCCAGAAACACCCCGGAGGAACCGCGAAAAATTACTATTTATGCCCAAAAATTACTATTTCCACTCCAATTGCTAAAGGGACCCCTGAAATGGATAAGGGGGAGGTCACCTTCTTCCCAAAATTCAAAACAGAAATTTTGGCGGGAAAGAACTTTGCTGACGGAACAGATTTGGAACTCGATTGTTGGACGTCCTTTGGAGAGATTCAACCACCAAACTAAGTTGGGCTGGACTCGAATGGAGTAAACAGGGTTTGTACATGTGTTTTGATCGATTAACTTGGGCTGGATAATCCGGAATATCGACTAACAGGGAAGAAAAATACTCGGTTCAAACAGAAAAAGAAAGTCGGGTCTTGTTTGGTTTGTTGCCAGAGATATAGCGTGACTAGAATGCAGTTATATCTTCCCACAAATTCTAATATATCTTATAAAGGCTTTGAAAAGTATACGGATCAAAAGGAAGACGCGTAAAGAGAGTTTGGCAGAGAAAAAAACCTGTAACTTGCTGTGGAGATAAACAAAAATATTGGGGAAGATTTAGTCGACCTATTGCGTATAGAAAGGTTTTTACGAGTCCAAGATAAGTTATCAAGTGTTTGGGGTCGAGCAGGGACCAGAGAGAGACCGGAGCAGCGAAGAACAGGAGTTGCAGGAAAAGTTTCCTGCTGCTGCTCGAGGAGGAAGAAGAAGAAGACGAAGAACGGACCCTCCAGGGCCGTCGTTCTTCAAACAGTGCAAGAAGTAGCAGACTTGCGTCGTTATTCAACAGCAGCGCTGAAGTATCGTTCTTCTCTGGTTATAGAGGGTCGTAGTTTCACTGTTTTATATTTTTCACTCTTTTAATCATATTTTGAGCATCAAGTATGTATTTTGATAACATGATTATTATGAGTAGCTAAACCCCAATACTGGGATGATGGAGGAAGCTGTTTTTCAGCCATGTGGTTATTTAAATAATTCTTAATTCACTTTTGTCACCGATTTTAATTGATTTATGATTTCAATTAATTACTTGTGATTTTGTTTGATGGAACATGCTTAGTCCTATGGATTCTTGATGTGCCATGCTTATAATATACAAGTAATATTTTATGGAATCTAATTTGGCAAAGATAGAGTTAATATTTGTTTTGTTTTGAGCTATAATCGCCTAGGATTATTTTCTGAGCCACTTGAATATGAAACACATTGGAATCCTGAGTCCTGGTTCCTCTTGATCTTGTGACATAAATTTTGTATATATTTTTGCTTTAAAAATCTTTTCAAGTCCGAGCAACGAATCCTTATTTACCGCAAAATAAATACTACAATAGTTACTTAATAGCGAGAACCCAATCCCTCTTTGGAATGTTACTTATATAATTTTGAGATATATTGTTAATCAGGGGAAGTAGTTTGATTGGATTAACGCGGAACACATCTATCGTAAAACTAATAGGGCAGCTGATTGACTTGCAGGGATTTGTCCCCCCTCTTCCTATGAGGTGTTGGATTTGTAATCTTCTAATGGAAGAGTTTCATGTGATTATAGAGGATGATAAAAGTCAGAAGGTATATTATCGGTTATAAGTTTTCTTCCTAGTTTTGGGGCTGGGTGTTTGGTTTGTTTTTGGCTTTTGTTTTGTTGTTTCAGGTTTCTTTTCGTGGTTAGGGGACCTTAATCCCTGTTGAATGTGTAAAAAAAAAGAACTTGATAATCATTTTGCGATAAATCAATAATTTTTACCAAGTTTTTTTTTTTTGTCACAAAATAGACTTTTTAGTTTGATTCTTTCGTGAATGAACAAATCGTCATTTATCAAAACCTTAACCCTAGGCCTTTCTCTCTATTATTTTTTTTGGTAATTTACTCCCTCCTTCCCTAAATAGATGATGACCTATTTATTTTTAAATTTTGTCCTTAAATAGATGGCATTTATCATTAAAAATGAGATATTTCTAAAACTACTATTTTGATTGATTATTGTTAGTATAAGAAATATGTATAATTTGATAGCCATGTTTATAATTGTCATGTACTGTATATGTGTTTTAAAATGCTTTCCAATAGTGTTATATTTATGAATATCCATGACATAGTTTGAGAGATAAATCATCTCTAAAATTTAATAATTATTATCCATAAGAATATACTTATAAAAAATAATTAAAAGTACTCTCATCTCCTCGTTGTCTTAAGAATTATGCACACTTAAATTAGGTCATTTATTCAGGGACGTCGGAGACAATATTACTGAATTTCAGATGCTTATCTTTTGTGTTTCGTTGAACCAATATAAATTGTTATACATCTTTTGTGTTTTGATGAACTAATATAAACTTTTATACATATGTTGTGTTTTGTTGAACCAATTGTTATACATTTTACGACTATATTATACCAGCTTGGCCGTCGGCGTATCTTGTCTCCAAAACTGTGTGATTGGTTGTACGGAATATGAAACTTATTCAAGAAAAATATGCACAATGGGGATGTAGCTCAAATGGTAGAGCGCTCGCTTTGCATGTTAGAGGTACAGGGTTCGATACCCTGGATCTCCATTTTTTTTTTGATGCTGTGCTTGAAAGTGATTAAGTACCTTTTTTTTATCCGGATCATCATCATTTGCCATAGAAATAAAGTAGTACAATAACCAGAGTTATAGACATCAGATCAAAATTTGGGAAAATTTTCATCAAATGATCAAAATTTAAGATAGAATTTGGCATCTCATTTCGAACAGTCACCAACCTGCAAAGAAATGCATTTCTACAACTACAACAAGAAGTCCAAGAATCAAAGTTCCCCAGATTAATACAGAATGGCCAAGAAGTCGAAAAGGCATGTATTACCTGTACAAAGTGCTCGCAAATTTATCAGGAAATAGTCTATTGATATGCAATTCAAGATGGTTAACAGCATCTCGGCTTCATCGAAATGCTTAGTGCTCTCCAAAAGAGCTTTCTCGGCTTCATTTATGTGCTTAGTGCTCTCGGAAAGGGCTTGCTGACCAGCACTGATGGCAGCTCTCATATCTGCCAGGTATTGAAAGGCAGTAAAGCCATTTTGTTGCTTCTGTTCCTGTTGGTGGTATTGTTGCCGTTCTTGCGTCTTGGGCTGAGCTGCGGGATTGCTCCCATCAAAAAGGTCAACAAGTTCATCCTGGAAGAAGTTGCATTCGCAGGTTTTTAACTGGTAATACGAATAGAAAAATCCCCCAACTGTTTTCGGTTGTTGCAGAGACCATATATTCTTGAAGCTTTTAACCATCATCGAAGTTAAAGCAGCACGATCAGATTTTTGAGCTCGTACAGGCAACAGGGTTTTCAAAGAGCTGATGTTTTCAACCTCACAATTCAACCAGTAGTGTCTGGCTCCAGCAGCTCGGGGTAATCTCTTCTTACTCATTCCTGAACCTACGTTCTTAACCACCTTGAGACATTTACGGTGCAGATTGAAGAATTGAAAACTTTTGGGATCCGCCCAGTAGAGTAATATGTGGCCGGTGAAGCTCACAAAGCGAAAATTGTTGGTTTTGAAGGTTGATGGTATTGTATAAATACTTACTGGTGCGGCTTAATCTCGTCAGAGATTTGATTGGTAGTCTTGATAGAAACTCCAGAGTTATCTGGAAGTCATTATCTATTTTAGGGAATATTGGGGATATGCTCCAAAATCGACTATCATCTTGGGGATATGCCCCAGGATTCCAGTTTTTGGGAATATGTTCCAACCATCCAAAATTCCATCCAAAACCGTTAAGTAGTCAATATTCACCCACACTTGGGATTACATATGTGAAATAAAAGACAAAAATACGATATACTAACACCTTTACAAGGTTCTGGAACATATTCAGACGAAAAAATCTCGAAAAAAATTAGAAAAAAAGTTCAGACACATTTACGATAAATTGACTATTTAACGGTTCTTTGACGGAAACCGTTACTTTGGGGCATATTCCCAAAAACTGGAATCCTGGGGCATATCCCCAAGATGACGGTCAATTTTGGGGCATATTCCCAAATTTCCCTCTATTTTAACTACGTCTCCTTCTAGTTCTTCTCTCTTCTGCTTCTTCGCCTTTTTTGAATTAGGGTTTTAGGATCTTCTTCCAAGAGACGGAGAAAAGAAATAGACCGATAATGTGTTCTACAGATTACGCACAGAGTGGTTTTCTTTTTACCTTTTTCGACAAAAAATTATCTTACATCCTACGGTTTTGATATTTGCTTAAAAAATTACCTTACATCCTACTCATTTTAGAATGGCTGACTTGACAGATAAGCTAATTACTTTGGTGTATCGTATGAAAATGTTCTAAACATTTCGATTGCCCTTATCATTCTGTTCTTGTTCTTTTACATCACAGGGGGTTCTTAATCACATTGTAATCTGCCAATATACATGCGCAGTAATTTGTTTGAGAAGAAACTAGTTGTGTTTGCCGTATATTACAAGTCTTACAACTCCTATTTTGGTTTTTGACGTGGAAAACAAGTCATAAAGCTATTTGGTCATGATGATGCTGATGGATTTACAAGAAAAAACAGCCGGAAATGACAATACATAGTGTTGTGCTATGTAAGACCCAAATCACCTTAAAAAGACGAAGTGTTGTAAAATGAGTGTCATCATCATTTACAAAGAACAACAGTGTTATATGTATCCAGCTTTAACAACAAAGAACAAACCCGACTTTTAAATGCATAAGATAACGTGATATAATTAAGAAGTAAGTAAAGTTATTTTAGGAGTCATGATTGATGCACGCTTTTATATGGAAACCAATGTCACGAATAATGTGGACTAACCAGAGAATTGAGTAGATGAATAAAAGTACATCATGCTGCCTGCCACCGGTGAACAAGTGACTATCAGAAATGATGTTGTTTTCTATCGTTCTGGTATGTTTTGTCATTTGATTAGTTACTCATAGGGTACAACTAGCTTTTCGTATGAGTGAGTCTCGGTCTTGGAGGACCTATCAGTTCACCCAAAAGGGTTATCAGCTCCCTGAATCAGGAATTAGTGTCTTTGGGGTGTTTTTTGGGTTCCCGGCCTATCTAAACCCACCGTGTACAATATCTTGTCCACTACTATTAGAATCCGTGTTAAACGGAAATCTTGATATTGAGAAAGCTAGGCATGATTAGAAATGGAGGGTAGCATCACATGGTGGGACTAAGGTTTTTGTCTGATTGAGGTGGATGATAATACATATGGCTCATTATACGCGTTCCCAGTGATCGTGAATTATATTGATAGAAAGATAAGATGTTCGCGATCTTAAAAATGTTGCACGAGCTTAGCTTAGATCATTTGGGGCAGCAACGAAGATGATCTATTGTTTTGAAGATAGACAACACATGCATAGATTTTGCCACTTGATCCCCAGTTGCCTTGAGTATATATGGAATTATGGATCATTTCAGTCAAAGGTCTTCTATAACCGAAAATAATGAATCAGTTGGTAATTAGTACAGGGTGTACTAATTACTTGTACATGAATATTGTTTGTATTAATGACGGTTTCTTTTTCATTTTAAGATTCCTAATTGACCAAAAACATCAACCAACTTAATTAGAAGTACTTTCAAATTCTCAAAGGGTATCAAGCGCAAGAATAGTACGAAGATGACTTCTTTTAGATGGTGTTTGTATACATTTCAAAAATTACTTTTCGACTTCATTTGGTCGAAAAACCATCTACTTCTGTAAAGCGCGCGGATACTAGTTTTTGCTTATTAATTCTGGAATTAAATTCCATTTCGATATACAAACGCCCTCGTAGTCACAAAAACTCTATTATTGATCACAAAGGCATAAAGGTGAGTCAACGGTAGTTGATTGTCAAAAATAACTGTAAAAGGGAAGGAGTACAATTTACAGAACCAAAATTCTCTGTGTTGCAAGGGAAACATATCCCATAATTAGCTAGCAAATGCCAAAATGAGACTTTTTAATAATCCTCCTCGTGCAAGGCCGCTAGCTAGCGCTGTCATTTGTCTCCCTTGGTGAAGCTTCGTCTTCTGCGGCTCTCCTGAGTCCCATCTTGTGCCCTTAAGAAGCTCATTTTGCATTACGTCATCTTCGTCTTCTAAATGCAAGACTGTGATTATTCCTGGACCACCTGGATTTATATAGTTAAACATCACTTGTAATGTTAAAATGATACCTGATTATGAGTTCTGTCAGTTCCGTACGCACATTAATTCTACTGCTTCTGATTAGGAGTACTACTTGTACATTCAGTAGTAATCAATTGCTAATGTTCATATCTACTTAATCAAGTTTGGAAGTATCGTACCAGTTGCTTATCCGTTGATAATCGCACGTATGCGCAAATGTGAAAGGATATAGCTCGTAAGAAATTGCATTTCCTCATGCCCAATTGTATTATTTAAACAGTTGGGATGCCTGAACGCTAATTGTAACTCCAGGGCCTGTTCAGTCCTAACGTGTGACCGAAAGAGGCTTAATTCTTGGCTAAGCAAATATAGGTCCAATAAATAATTGGTAGGCCCAATAAAATAAATACTGATTAGTAGGTGTTATCCTGTATATTGAGTATACAAGTTAACAACTCCCATAAAATAAACATCTTCTTACTCAAATACCACTACTCTACTAGAAGAGTTTTTTCTTTTTTTTTTTGGAAAGTGAATTATATTAACTAGTAAATATAGTACAGAAGATTTATAATTTCGTTTCTATCAAATACATTAGAGATAATGCTACATTGCTTAATTTTTTGTTCTAATTTCGTAGACATATGTTGAAGGCTCTTTATTCTGCTTCCTTGGCAATTCGATCCGCTGCTGAATTGTATTTTCTATTTGTAATTTTTACCTGAGTTTGAGGAAGATCTTTTAAAATTGTCTTGGCTTCTTGAATGGTGTTTTTGGTTGTCCAATAGAGAATTGTGATGTCCTTGTTGATGTTGTCTGCCAAGACTTTTCAATCAGTTACTATTGAAACGCTAGACAAGAAGTTGTCTCTTGGAAAAATGACTGCTTTTTATAAAGATTTTTTTCCGCATGAAAAGCCGAAGTAGCTGTCTCCGAACTCGCTGAAATGTGCATAAATGTTTGGTGATCTACAGAATAAACGATGTGAGCGTATCTCATTGAAAGGTCTTCTTCCTTGAACGAAGCATTAATAAATATTATCTGATTTGTGTTCATATCTGACCATTTGGTATTGTCATCAATAACTGATTGTTATCCAGTCCCTTTGTTTTATTCTTTTGAGGGATGGAATGCAAAAATATGTTGATCTGATCAATTAGTTGCATTGGGTTTGGGATTGTCTTTTCAAAAACCACCAAACATATGTATTTCCATATGAACCATAATATGGTCGAGATTTTTCCTATTAAATTATCCAAATCTGGGTTTGAAAGCTGCCCTTTAACCCATGAAGTAATCGGATCCGTATTAGCTGAAGAAGTTAAATTTCCTAGCGAAAATCTGAACCAAATAGCTCTGGCGAAAGGGCAAGTTCCGAATAGGTGATTCTCGGTCTGCTGAACTTGAGAATTGCATAGTTGGCAGTTTGGTTCAATTTCCAGGTTATGTGCCCCTAGTCTCGAAGATGTAGGCAAAGCTTTGCCAGCTAGCTTCCATACAAAGAGTTTAATTCTTGGAATTGCTTGAATTTTCCATATATTTTTCCATGAAAAATCTATTAACGAATTATCATCTTCTTGAGCTTGGTTTGCCAAGAAATTATAAATGTTTTTTGCCGAGAAGAGTCTTAAATGATGGTGTAACCATTGGATTTTGTCTTCTTCTCCTTTCACGGGGTTATGGCTTGAATTTTCTTTTTAACCTCCGGGCTAAAATAACTGTCTAGTTTTCCTTGATCCCATTTATTCTCTACAGTTATGAGCTTTTGAACTCTTTTTGGAGCTGTGTCCTGCGAGTCTTGTGGTTGCGGTATTATTTCCGAATTTGGAATCCATCTGTCTTCCCATATTTTAACCGAGTTTCCATTTTTAACTTTCCAGACGAAGTTTCCTTTAATTAAATATAGACCTTTTCGGATGCTTGTCCAAATCCAAGATAATTTAGAAACTTTAGAAGCTTCCAGAGGATGAGAATTTGGAAAATATTTCTCTTTGAGAATTTTTCCCATAGTTGGTCTTTTTCTAATATTAATCTGCTGGCTAGTTTAGTGAGAAGCGCTATATTAAATTGATGAGGGTTTTTAATACCTAAAAAACCTTGAGCAATAGGCTTGCATATGTACTTCCAGTATCTGATGAATCCTCCTTGTCTTTTTTGCCCTTCTTTATTCCACTAGAAATTTCTTTGGACACGATCTAATTGATTCAAGGTTTCTTTCGGTAGGGAAAGCACCTGCATTTGGTACGCTGGGAAAGCTTGAAGGATAGATTTTATCACAAATGTCCTCCCCGCTTGAGATATGAGTTTGGATTTCCATCCTAGCAGAGTGGAGTAATATTTTTGTAGAAGCGTCTCGAAGTTTGCTTTCTTATTTTTATCAAAAAATAGAGGAGTTCCGAGATATCTATCATTTTTTCTCATCAGGGGGACTTTAAGAATTCTGGCTATTATTTTTCCATGTTTACGATGAACTTTTGGGCTGAAGTAGACACTGGATTTTTGTAGGTTTATCAGTTGTCCCATTATATCCCGAATAGGGATAGAACTTCTAGAAGATTTTTTGCTTCCCACAGATCAGCTTTTGTGAAAAGAAAACAGTCATCTGTGAAGAAGAGATGGGAAATATTTGGAGCATTTTTATTGATTCGGAGGTCGGACATTTTCTTCTCCATTATCGCATTTTCTAGAAGCCTAAACAGAATTTCCATGCAGATCAAAAAAAAGGTATGGAGAAAGGGGGTCCCCTTGTCTTAAACCTCTAGAGGTTTTAAATTTTGTCCCTGGTGATCCATTGAGGAGGATTGAGTAAGAAGTACTAGAAATGCATTGTAATATGATATCTATCCACTTTACATCAAATCCAAAGCTAAGAAGGTCCCTTTCAATAAAATTCCATTCCACTCTATCAAACGCTTTAGAGAGATCTAATTTAAGGGCCAGATACCTTTTTGTCGCTTTTGAAGTTTTCATAGAATAGATGAGCGCATGTGCGATTATAATATTATCTGTGATTTGTCTTCCCGGAAGGAACACAGATTGGTTGGGAGAAATGATTTTGTTAAGGATAGGCTTTAATCTATTGGCAAGAATTTTTGAGATTAGTTTGTAGATGGTGTTACTTAGACTTATTGGTCTAAAATCACCTGGAGTTTGAGGAGTTGAAATTTTTGGGATAAGAGTAATGAAGGAGTGGTTTATATTAGTGTTAAGAATACCAGTTTTAAAGAACTCCTGAACTGTATCAACAATATCCGAACCGAATATATCCCAATTAACCTTGAAAAAACCCGGTTGAAATCCATCGCGGGTCCTAGAGCGTCCCACTGATTCATATTAGATAATGAGAACCAGATTTTATTTTTGGTTGGGATTTCTAGGAGGGATAGATTTTCCTCATCAAATATACAAGGCTTTATGATGCCGGATAGGTCAAAGCTATAATTATTTATTTAGGTTGTACCAATGTGGATAAAGTGGTTTACCAGAAGAGAATAGATTTGATCAATGTGCGAGAATTTTTTTATTTGTCTTTCCCGAAAAATTTAAAACCCTCCGTCTTTTTATTAGTTTGATAATTTTTCTGAGTAGATACGGTCGTGATATGATCTTAATATTTTAGTAAATGGAAATCATTTGATTTGTTTATAGTAGTTAACAAATGTTAAGTTGATCCAGTATCCATAACTCAAAAGTTTCCTGAAGAACACGTACACAGTACTCCTCGACTTTCTAACAGCTCGTCAAATCAACGGGGGATTAGATGTGCATGACCACAAATAAGTCGGATTGAGTAAAAAAAAAAAAGAGAAAAAAAGAGATACTCTACGGTCAAACATGGATTTGATGATCAGTTCGACGAGTAAAATAATCAGGTATGAATTGTCAGTTGTGAATTGTTAAGTCATGGATGTAAAACTAATGCCAAAATCACCGATAAAGTTTACAAAATGCCAAATATTCTGAAAATTTCAGTGGAAGCTAAATATCTGGAAGAGAGTGAAGCTGTTACATTCCGAAAATTTTAGTGGAAGCTAAATATCCTGAAGAGAATCAAGTTCTTTGTTAGAATATAGGAATACATCTCAAAACTAATTGGTAATGAGTGGAGAGGTTCTAAGAAATATAAACCCCAGGATCTTAGATTGCCCAAACAATGTGGGACTAATAATCTCAACACGCCCTTTCACAGGTTGCCTCTTTAGGTCTAACACGTGGACAATTAAATCGGGTGACGCGGAGTAAAGGTGCGGTCAAATGACTCGACACAAATAGCCTGCTCTGATACCATGTTAGAATACGGGCATCCAACTCAAAATGTAGGGGCGAAATATCGCACAAGACAAATCCATAGTCTCACTTTTAACTAAGAACGAAGAAGAAGGAAACTAGGTGAAGAGTAATTATGCGATAACAAGGAGAAAGGCACGAAAGATAATCACACGACAAGAATGAAGCACACTGATCAGAGAAAGTGCGAAGCATCAATGCGACGGACAATGAAAGCTCTTAGAAGCCTGGCGAATAAGACAAAATGATACCAAATCCGTCTTCAGAGATCTTGCACGTGAACATGGTTTTCTTCTACTGATGCATTTGCCTATATATATATTCACATGGCAAAGAGAGAAGACAGTTTTTAGGGAGAAAATTCAGTCAAGTAATAGAGCTAACAACCACTTCTAAAAGAAAGAAAGAAGCCATTAAAGTTTAGCCTTTTACTTATCATCTTCATTATCATACATTTGAATCTTTGTAATATTTGTAAGAACATCATATCCTCGATACAAAGATTGTGTGAAGATCATATTAGTGTCAAGTGCTGTATAATATCATTAATGTTTAAGTTTATCTCCGTGACTTAAACTTTGTGTTCTTATCATCTCATCGGGTGTAGTTGTGGGATTTTCCGCAACTACACAAAACCAATTGACAATGAGTGGAGATGCCCTAAGGATTATAAACCGCAGAGATCTTAGATTTCCCAAACAATGTAGGACTAATAATCTCAGCACTCTTTTTATGGAAATGTTTACAGAATGCTTTGCCTACTAATGCCAAATTCACTGGTAAAGTTAGATGTGACTCCTCACTGTACTATGTGTAAAATATAAATAGAAACAACAAAACCCCTTCCTTTCCATTGTCATTATGCTAAGGAAGTATGGAACAATTATCCCAATCCTGTCATTCTAAATTTAGATACCTCATACACGATTTCAGATCTCTATAAAAGATGGATTGCTAATCCTAAGACTGATATATCCATTGAATTGCTTTTTATCAAAATGTGGTTCATTTGGAAAGAGGGATGTGATAGAGTATTTGAAGATAAATTTAAATCTGTTGTTAATTTATCTTTGGAAATACAAAGACATATTGATTTTTGGTCTATAAGGAAAATAAAAACTATTAAATCTAAACAGGTTCAACGGAAGAAACTAGCTCCAATTTAGAAAGCTCCAATAAAGACAACTTAAAGATAAATGTGGACGCAACATGGTCTCAGAATTATTGCTTACGCTTTAATCTTGAGTAATGATGCAGGAGACTGTGAAGGAGGACGAGCAGGGAAATCAGCAGGTTCAGACCCACAAGAGGAAGGAGCTATAGGTGTGTTGCAGGCGGCTATTTGGGACAAGGAGAAGCAGATGCAAAACTTCAGTATTGAAGGAGACTGTGAAAGTGTCTTCAACTACATTCATGGACATAATTCAAACATCTCCTGGCGTGCTAAATCCTGTCTTAATGAAGCAAATAGAATAGCTCATCTTTGGTCCAATTTTTTGGGTTTATTTTTGTCCCTCGATTAGGAAATCAAGTTGGATATTTTAGTAAAGTATGTCAGGCCTTTAAACTCAGCTGTTGATTGGGAAAACTCTCTCCTTGTTTGTAGTCTAAGACAACTTTTAGTAGATAAATCTAATATTGGGGACTCTCACAATCCCAAATTAGATGGCTCTACTTCTTTTGTAATCATGACAGTTTTTCTAATTCTTTTTTTTTACAGTTACACCTTGTCTTCTATATGTATCTGACTCGGCATCCAGTATCGTTTGTTTTTTTCTAATTAGTTTTCTAATTATTGGCTTGAAGTCTAATTTAAATGGTACATTTGATTCATAGTTATTTGAATCAGGTACAATTTCACACTTGATTTGTTGGGCACATATCTAATTAGATTAAAAAACAAAAAAAACAATAAAATAAAATAAAACAGTCTAACCCAATTATTTTGAAAAAAAAAATTTAAAACTGATGTAACTAGTGAGATTCAGATACTGTGAACAAAGTTTAAATTCGGACTAGTCAGTTGAGTTAAAAAAAGACAAACAACCTATTAGAAAGAGCTTCGATATGGTTTCTGATTATTTTTCCCAAGCCAATTAGTTGGTGAATGACCAACCAAATTAACAACATCGAGGGTCCCATACTCTTAAAAATTGAATTGCACACCAATTCCATTCTACTCCCATTTCTTCTTCCCCCACCCCACCCACCTCTGAAATCGGAAATGTAAAGTCATTTTCAGTAGCAAGTATTAGGTCGATTAGAGAAAATCTCCTAAGAGTTGAACATAGATTTTACGTCGGCATGTCCAAGCCTTGCAAAACTTACACTACAGCAAGCAAAAAATACTTGACGCTACCCGCGTCGCGATTGTTTATGTTTATAGACCAGGTGGACAGTAATCACCGTGTTAATGGGATTACGAATTCTCGACCATTAAGACGGGTATACTTACCCCATGTTTGGGTTGCAGAAGCTACGGGGGATTCCCCCCTTTCACAATCCTGCCTACTACAGCGCTACAGGTGGAATCCCCCCCTTCGCAAACTGTAGAGTTGCCTTTACAAGTTCGTTGATCGGGTTGTAACGAGATTTAAAGGAAATAAAGGAGAGGGGTTATTAGTCTACATACCTGAAACCCACCTCTTCCACACGTATTGACGCCCTTCATGTATGTCTGTCCAGCGCTAGCTCTGGTGAAAGACTTCGGTTTCTCAAGTCGTTCTTTACACACTCGTCCCAAGTTAGATTCAGACGGCCTCTGCGTTGCATCCGTCCTTCCGCGCGCCTGATGCGACCTACTCTCACTGGTGCATGAGGTGGTCTTCGCTGGAGATGCCCAAACCAGCGTAGCCGATGCTGTGCGAGCATCTCCTTGATTAGGGCTATCATAAATTTCTTACGGACGTACTGATTCCTGATACGGTTATGCCTATCCGCATGCCCACCTCAGCATCCGCATTTCGGTACTCTTCAATCTTAAAATATCTCGGTTGTTTATCGCCCAGCATTCCGCACCGTATAGCATTGCAGGCCTGATCCCGGATTTGTAGAACTTACCTTTGAGGTTCAGTGGCACTTATTCCCGTTTTTTTCAGTTTTTAGCACCGCACACAACTCTATCATATTAAAATGTTCTAAACATTCACCGGAGTAGCCCCTTGTCATTTTGTTCTTGTTCTTTTACTTTACGGGGGATTCTTATTCATATTTATACTTATAAGCCAATATACATGCACTGTACATTATTAGATTTAAACAAGAACTCTATTGTTGGGGCTGTCGGAGAGAGATTTTGGGGCTTAAAATATTAAGTGGAATCCAAATGTTATTGGGGAGATCAGATTTATGTAAAAATTTAAAAATATCCTCACTAATTTTAACTTATTTCTGTTCTACCCTCTCATTAACTACCTAATCTAATAAAAAAAAAACTGAAAGAAAACGGAAATATCATTAAAAGAAAAAAACTGTCCCCCATTTTTATTCTTTCCCTTCTTTCTTCTTCTCATATTCTTTCTTCTTCTTTTCTTTCTTCTTCTTTTCTTCTTCCACTCTTCGTTGCTCAACGATTAATCGTCGATTCCAAAAAAAATTCTTCGTCGATTAAACTCATTTATAAAACCATGAAACCTAAGGAAAATTTAGGTCAAGCTTCGTCGAATCAACCTCCTTCTGAAGAAGAGAAACAACCTTCATCAAATGAAAATGAAACTGAAGATCAAGAAGAAGTGAATGAAGGAGATGCACCAGCCTCCGCGAGTCCTGATATGACAGTAATAAGGTATGAATTTCAAAACCCACTCTTTATCTAAGCGTTTTGTTGATTATTCTGTTGGTTTTGAAAATTTTAGGTCTGAAAAACAGTTTCTGTAACTGCTTACGGCTGGGAGTTCTTGTATTCCCAGCCGTTTATATGTTATACGGTTGGGATATGGTAGAACTCCCAGCCGTTTGTATGATTTACGGTTGGGATATGGTAGAACTCCCAGCCGTAATATAGTCGATGCGTACGAGATGGAAAAATCCTATCCGCAACAAGTTGTATACGGCTAGGTTATTCCTAGCCATATATTCTCCTGTGTTCGAATTTTTTTCAGCGGTAATGTTTACGTCTCAGACTTTATGTCTGTAACCTTGTTTCCTGGCCGTGATATTTAGTTTCCCAGCCGTTTAAGGATTACGGCTTGGATTTCCTGGCTGTATATAATCCTGTGTTGAATATCAAACCAGCTGTATATACATGTATAGGTTTTCCTATCCGTTATATGTATTTCGGCTGGATCGCTTATTTAGTTTCCCAGCCGTATACGTATTACGACTTGGAGATTCCTAGCCGTTTTTATTACGGATGGGTCGATTACTAATATTCCCATCCGTTATTTTGGTTGCGTCTTGGTTTATCCAATTTTCCTAGCCGTTTTGTTTGTCACGGTTTGGTTGTGTTAAAATTTCCCAGCCGTTTTTGTTATCTACTATTGGTTTTTGGCCTTGTTTGTCTTTGAACATAGGAAAAGAAAAGAAGAACAAAAGATCACAAGAAGTAACACCTCGTAGTGACCCAACTCCGCAACCTCGTCACGCAAAACCATTGGGTGCAAACGCAAGGAATGCAAGTGGAGTTGTGACTGCTAGAGAAAATGAAGGTGGATGACATGAAGTTGGAGTTACTGGAGGAACTGAAGTTGTTGTTGCTGGATAAACTGAAGTTGGATTTGCTGGAGGAAATAAAGTTGCCACTTCTAGTGGTGCTGCTATTGATAAAGGTAAATCCGTAGTTGAGGAGGACAAGGAGGACAAGAAGGATGGAAAGAAGAAGTATAAACCTAAGACAACGGCAAGAGAAGTAATTGATGTTATGGTTCCTTTACCTCCCAAGAGGAATGGGAGACCTTGGGGTGAGTCAAGAGATCGTTATGTCTTGATTGGCTACGCGTCTTCATGGGATGCTAGGGTTTGTGGCACACAGGTAATGAATCAAATTGCATATACGTTATATTCATTTTGTTACGGATTATTAATTTTACAACCAATTTTTTTTATGTAGTTCCCGGATAAAGCGGTCCCCAAACTAAGGCACCAACAAGCAAGGTTTTGGTCGTTGGACAATGAGCATCCAGATGTGGTAGCTTTAGTAAAATCTTCGGGGTTATGGTCTGGAATCGAGTCTTTGCAGAAGATATATGATGTTGTGACAGTTTGTGGTTGTAGAGAAAGATTTTGGCCCGAAACTAGGACTTTTCACCTCTTATTCGGTGAGATGACTATCACTCCGGATGACGTAAAGAAAATCACCGGTCTAGCTTTGGAAGGAAATACTGTGTTTGAGGGTTTCAACAATTATATCCCTTTTGATGAGCTTTGTGCCTTGGCGAAGAACTGTCTTGGATGGGGCAAAGATGAAGCGGAAGAAGAGTTTAAGATAGGGTATGGAGCACATCCTAGAGCTAAAAGGAAATTTAATGCACCGGGTGAAATAAGTTCAGCAGTTAACATGTCAAGGAAGATTAATTTGGGTCGTATGAAGGATAAGTTTGGGGATTATGACACCAAGACTAAGAGTGGATTGGTGGTGATAGACGCAGAAAGAGCTAGACATACGGATATAGCTTACTTGTTGCATGCTCTTAGGACCGTCTTTTTCCCCGATTTCTCAGGAAATAAGGTAAATGCTTGTTATTTGCAGTGGTTAAAGACTCTCAGTCTCGATCCGCAAACAAATGCGGTACCTAGGTACTCATGGGCCACCGCCCTCCTTGCTGATGTGTTGGTCTGTCTTTGTAAATCTTCTAGATGGAACGAGACACAAATTACGGGATGTGTTGCTCTTATCCAGGTATCTTTTTGTTTTAATATAACGAATGTTTATTTATTTTAATTTTATATATTGACGTACTCATCTCTTATTAACAATAAATTTTTTTCGACATAATCATGGGCGTATGACCATTTTAAAAGCTTGAGGCCTACTCGGGATACAAAATGGCCTCTAGAAAAACCTAAAGGAGGAAGATACCCCTTTGGAGGGACCCAACACAAGGATAAAGAGACGGAAATGAAGGGATGAGGAAAAAGTTGGATGCTTTGACAATTGAAGATGTGGGTTTTGATCCGTATTTGAAGCTTGATGAGGATGGAGACGATGAAGTTGGTGATAGAGTATTTTCTGATGTGGCGACCTATACGGGGCCTTTGTTTCATGCAACTTGGTTTGTTATTTTAGATCCTCGTAGAACACTCCGCCAAATCGGTATTGTACAGGAAATTGTACCTGAAGAAACTCCTTTTAAACTGAGCATAGCCAACTCCCAATTTAAGGACAAAGATGTCAAATTTAACTATGAAAATACACCGTAGATCGAGCATTGGAATGCTCGTTCCCAAGAAGTGAACCAAATGAGTAGAAGACTGCTTGAAGCTTCTCATGGGACTTCCCAAGTGATGAGTTTCAAAAGTTGTTGTAGTAGTAGAGTTCGTCTAAGACTTGTGAAGGTTCGATTTTTAAATTTAATAAAAATAAATATACAAATAATGTTAACAATGGTGAGAGGTACTGGGATTAAGAATTTCAACATATTCCATTCATGTGATTCAAAATTATTCCTGCACAATTATAGCTTGTATGATAACAATTTGTTGACACTTGTTCCTTGCCTAATGTAGATTTTGAGAGCAATGAATGTAAATCTAAATCATGAGACATCAAAACATTTTAGCTAAGCATGACCCATCAATTGAAATGACACCCATTCAATAAAAATCATAAATCATTTCATTAACAGTGCAAGTAGTCATAAAAAGAAATTAATTTATTTACCACAATGATGAAAAATGGCTCCATCCGTCGTCCCAACATGTGATTCTAGTTCCTCATTATTACAAAGAAAACTAAATAGAAAAAATAAAAGAAAATTGTGAAACTGGCTACCGGCTCTCCAAAAAAAATCACCCCTTGGTTTCCTGTTCTCGACATCAATATATAGATTTCAACAAAATCTAACCTTCCTCTTTTAATTCTTTTCCACATGTCATGTCCAATGGGAGTGTGCCACTTGTCTAAGAATACACAATATCACCTAATAAAGACTCGCCACATGTACGACCACTTGCTTTTCTTTTCATGGGAAAGAAAATATTATATGAGAACATACTGATCTTATGTACGAGGTAAGTACTCATTTTGTCATTATCTCAATTCCAAAACAGGCGTCATGTATTAATGTGGTGAAGTATATATTATGCTCAAAATCAATCTTCTTTAGTTGCAAAAGATATTTAGTTTCCTTTCTTCCTCCACCTTGTCGACATACCTTGTACATTAATTATTGAGTAGGATTTTTCATTTTACGTGATACCTCCTAAATCCTTCGAGAACTAATCACCAAGTCCTTCATCCTAAAATCCACGAGACCAAAATGCCCGAGCATGTTAGTTTCTTAAACCAACTTCATCCCATCATCTCCTTCACTAACTTAAATATGGCCTATCCCATTTAGATCCAAAATTATCCACGACCCATGTACTCCGAAGTCCATATTTTCTTCTTGGAATCCTAGTTTTAGCCGATTTTCTTGGAAGAGCCCATTTTATTCATTTACCTACAAAAAAACAATCAATACCAAAATAAGTACCAACAATATATATTTTGGGTAGTAAATATGTAAGAATTAATTGCTCATCACACCCCCAAACTTATATTTTTCTAGTCCTCGAGAAAATTTATTCTAGCAAATAAAAACTCACTAGGTGGCCCTAGTGACCGAGTTAATCTCGGGAAGGTTTACCAGAGGTGTACCTACGAAACCATTACTTCTAATTGGTCACAAGTATCCAAAGAGCTATGAGGACATACATATTCTTAACCTATCTCCAAGTAACTAGAATGCCAGAGAAATTAAAGGTGTCAGCTCTAAAGCTGACTGAAGAAAAGGGGAGACACATCCGCAACACTGCCAGATAAAGAGGTATCCGCTACACATCTAGATAAACATTGTAAGATGCGTCCGCTGATTTACAGCTGGATAAGATTGGGAGAGAGATAAAGATGAGAGGGACATCTTCTACACAGCTGGACTAATTACGTGTGATGAGTTAAACCAGTGCTAGAAAGATCTTGTGCCAGATTGAAAGCGGACTAACAAAGCAAACAAATGTATCTTTCTTCGACTCTCTCATAGTGCTCAGTAGAAACAACGTCTTCTTCGGTCTTCAACTGTTGATGATAAACTATCGAACCTCATAGAACCTTGACAATTAACTATTCTCTTCGATTTCTTCCTTGACTTATAAATTTCTACTTCCCTTTGGCCTTATTTAACAAAACGTAACGATGATTTTTTTCATCTTTCATTTTTTTTTTGTTCATTTTTTTTTTTTTGGAAACAAAAATTACAAGACAACAATTTACATGGCCATGAGAGAAGGACTTTCAAAACTTGGATCTTCGCAACTTGTGATGTCTTGGTATCATGTATTCTAACAACTTATATCATTTGCTCTTATAACTTCAACTTTGATTTTTGAATTATTCTTTTCTATTGTTGCTTCTAAACCTAAAACGTCTTCAACTTTCTTCATAGATTTTGATGTCACTCCGCTTGTTGATGATGATAAGTTTCTACTGAGAGAGAGTCGCAATCCAGTAACTAAGACTACATTGTGAGGTTGCTTTGTCTTTCTGGCATTTCGTGACCTACTTGCCTTTCCATCATGTATGGTTAGGTACATCACGGTTACCCTCTAAAAGGAACAAGTTCTCTCCTGAATTTCAAGGATCTCAATGTCTTTTTCTCTAATGTCTCAAAAGGTTGTTATCCCTAGCATTCCATTTCCTATCTTTTCGGTGAGAAACAGTATGTAAACTTAGATAACCGAATACCATGTGACGCTAGAAGTTTCAAAAGTGAAACTAAAAAGTTCTTCCCCACCCCCAAACTTAAATCTAACATTGTCCTTGATGTTCTAAAGATAAAATTAAAATCATGAACTAGGAGAAACTATTACCACTTGAGGGAAAAGAAATAAGGAAGAATGTTACCGTGTCTCATAAAAATGGGTTACCTCCCAAGAAGTGCTAAGTTTAAAGTCTTCAGCCAGACATCGGAAGGAATTAGTCACCTCATAGTATCATACAAAAGTAGCCGGAATAATTGTGGGTCCTCTAGATCAAAAAGTGCTAACCATAAGAAGAGGAAACTGCAAAAGACCAAGAAGATACCGAACATACCCTTGTTTAAGACAACTACAACTAGTTGTGGTTCAGGTTCAGGCTCTATGAAAGGGTCTAGATAAAATATTTTCATGGACTGCATTTCCTTATAGCTAAGATCCGATTAAGGTATTATAGTCTGGAAAAACTCAAGTAAAAACTTAGAAGCACATAATAATAACCTAAATAACTGCGGATCCTTAAATTCAATCAGGTTTGACTCACACAACTGACCACAAAGAAAGAGGTGGTTTCCTTAAGCAAATGTGTCGACCCTACTCTCCTAAAGTAATTAGGTTTAGTCTCAAAACTTAATAACTGACACATCTGAAAATCATATGTTCCCACAATTGGAAGAAAAGTTTTTGGTGGGAAAACAAAGTCAATTTTGGTATAATAGCCTGGGTTAACCACATCAACCAGAGGATGGGTTTCTAACAACTGAGCTCTCCTATGGACACAACTAGGTTCAGGAAAAAGTGTATGAAGATAATCTTGTAAGAAGGCTGAGGCACAAATTTCAAGTCCCGACTGAGGGATCTTTGTAAGAGCTAAAGGTATGGCACAAGGGGAATGATAATCACCCCCAAACTTAGATTTTTGGGTATCTCTAGATAGACTAGCTACAATTTCATTAATTTATAGATCGTTGGAATCCTGAAAATAGTCAATTGCTTCTTCTAGGTTATACTCAAGTGACGCATCCTCACTCATATTTAATAGCTCTACGAGTTCATTTTCTTCGTCTAAGACCATTTTTTCTAAATCGTTAGACTCTAAAACAGTATTCTTAAAATAAACTCGTTCCTCTAAACCATTATCGACTTCGTAATCAAAAGGAAATACTACATCATCTAAATAGGTGGTATCTCTAATCAAATCCTCGTCCTTTTGAATAGGTGAATAATCATTAAAATTATCGGGATTTGAACCAGAAATAACACTATCATCATAAAGTTCATTTAGAGTAACAAATTCCTGATCACTATGCCTACAAATTTCAAATTCTTCATCAACACTATCCACATCATAATAACATGAAAAAGATCAAACCTCATCAAAACAAGTAGTGCTACCAATTCTAACCTTGTTATCTTGATTATGTAAATAACTATCTTCATTCTCAAGGGTATTATTGGATACACTATATTGGCAATTCAAGTAATTTCGAGCAATTCTTTCGTTCGTCTCAGCTATCCGCTTGAGGTGGTATTCTAAAGAAGGTTCATTATTGTAGTTCTTTCGTCTATAATTATATTATTCATCTCAGCTAACTTACGCGTCGACTCAGATAAATTCCTGAGGGACTCTTCTAAAGGAGGAATAGGAACATAGGGATCATAAAAAGGATTACTTTTCAATAGTTTGATTGTATCCTCTAGAGACGAAGAACTAGTACTATAATCTTCTTGCTCGTAAGATTGATGCATATGTGTATAGTAATTGGGCTCACCAGGGTATGACCCATATCCTTCCGAAGGATGGTGTTCCCAACCACTATTCCCAACACGGTCATAAAAAGAATGATGTCCATATTCAAATTCAGGTCAATAATCATTGTATTGGCGTCTATCATACCAGTTCGACATTCTTAATTGCAAGGGAATTCTACACAATCACAAACAAGGATGACTCGACCAAATCAAACCTATAAAATCTAGCAAACAACAAGCATGATGGCTCCACTTAGATTGTTTCTAGACCAGCTTCTAATCTTTCGAAAAGGAATTCGTTACAATCTGAGTAAACCTCCCTGGAATCAATCCGAGTTTAAGTAAGTTGAATTGAGACGAGGGAAGCTGCGAGGAGCTTTGATACCCAAGGTCTCACCATTATTATAAGGCGGCGCAGTCACGCATTCAACTCGCAGAAACTATCATGAACTTCAAAGTATGCTCAAAAGAGTAACCAATATTTTTCGAACGACTTTCCTATTAAGCTCGTTACCCTATAGGTCTCGTTCTAGTAAAAATTTTAAGCTTAGGTTCGCGTTTGTTTTCGTTTTCCTAAGGCGGGCAAGAAGGAAACGGTGATGAAATCCGAGTCCTTATCTTAATTTGGCCAGGCCTTGCACTTTACTAGGAAATTAAAACAACCGTATTCAAATCCTCAGCATATATTCACCTTAAGGCATACAATAAACCCGCTGACAGGGGATTCGCGGGTGCTTCGAAAGCTTACCTCCCATACCAGATGGGCGCAGAACCGCAGAAGTCGACTCGGGCCACGACTTCTATGTCATGTACGAACCCGAGGGGCCGAGACGATATTGTAATCGTCGTCCTTCCCTGCAAATAGTTTTATATTTAATGTACCCTTCCTTAGGGTTTAAAAAAAAAAAATTGTCCAAGTCCAAAGTCCAAATAAAGTGCAAAAGAAAAGAAATAAAAAAAAATAATTACAAAAAATGGAAGGTCTCTAAAAATAAATAAATTCTCTCTTTTTTTTTTTTAATTTTTCTTTCGCTCTTTTTTTTTTTT